>NW_024710704.1:5000-13002 GCF_018991925.1 Homarus americanus | reverse complement strand
GAACGCTCAGCGCACGTTGATTATAGTTCGCCAAGTCGTTTGGAGATGCAGCTGCAGCGCTTCACCACACGTACCCAGTTTTTCTTGGTCGTATAAAAGGGAATTGCGAGAGGGGAATCCAGAGTGTATATTTTCTCTCTTTTTATGAACATTTTAGTCTGTTTACATTTCTATTTTCAGGACATGTATTTGTGTGTGTGTGTGGGTGTGTGTGTGGGGGTGTGCGGGTGTGTGTGTGTGCGGGGGTGGGCGGGTGTGTGTTGGGGTGTGTGTGGGGGAGGTGTATGTGTGTGTGTGTGGGTGGGTGTATAATATGTAACAAAGTTTATAGTTCAACAAGTATTGATGTCTTGGAAGATATTAGAAGTAACAATCATTCCTTGATAAGAGCCGAGTCTGCAGACCATCACAGGCGTGAAGAGATGAAGCACAACTTGAATAATTACATTAAAGCCTTGAGAAGCTTCGGTGCACCAGGAGTTAACTGACATATGCTTAAGTTTACTAGATTCCTGGTAATTACAGCCGGTGTGTTGAACAGGGTTGTCAACAGGCACAATGATCTTGGTTTGGGAAAACTAAAAACCTTGAGATTAGGGAAGAGGACGCCACAGTGGGGTAACAGACAGACACGCACAGCGGCAGCCTCAGCTACAAAGGAGCAGAGGAATTACAAATTTAAAATATAATTTAAAGGATGACATATGTGTCCCAGGCCGTTATGGTTGCAAGGGGAACAGGTGACAGGCGGTGGTATATTAGGCAGTCTGGCATGTGGCAAGATGACGGGGTAAACCTCAGGAGCCGCAGTGTTCTCAGACATTCAGCCAAGCACTGAAGGGATTTCCTGGAGCAACCATCGACTCACAGCCAAACGTCCTGTGAAGGAATTATAGTGTGTATATATATATATATATATATATATATATATATATATATATATATATATATATATATATATATATATATATATATATATATATCTTGATAAAATCACACGGGAAAAGGGAAACAACGGAGCACCTTAGCTTTCGTCCTTATTCAAAACATCTTCAGAGGCAACTGGATTACATGGACAGAGAGAGGCTTAAATATACAGGGTGACCTTTAAAACATGAGGTCAGGTCATAATGATGTCATCCACTAATCCCCACACCAACACACACGTAGAGGAGCTTAAGAGAAGGGGGGTGATGTGACTAGTCAGGTCAGGTCAAAAATAAGGGACCCACTAAGTAACTATCATACATCTAGATCAAAGGTTTTCAAAGCATTTTTAACCTTGGGCCACTGACAAATAAATTTATGTAACATATTATCAGTTTTGAACTGACCATAACTGAGGTTTATTGATTTTAATTCCTTAATCAAACTAGCTTCAACCAGAAGTCTTTCTGTGACACAAGATGGTTTAAATACTTCTAAGCTTTTTTCCCAAGCAATGGGATGATTATTATTCCTAACATGAACGAACAAGGCACTGCTTTCAGATGCTGTTCTGATATTGTACTTATGTTGTTTGATTCTGAGCTGCAGTGTTTTTCCTGTCTGTCCTACATAATTACAATTACATTTGCTACATGGAATACAATAAAAACTTCCATTTACATTCAAACTTGGGCTATTTCTTATTAACATATTGGTAATGGTTGAGTCATACTTGAAAACAACATTAATATTTAGTAGCTTGAGGGACCGAACTAACGGGACAAATTCATTACGATAGGGCAGTCAAAATATTCTTAAGTGTAGGAATTTGCCTGGTTTGAGAGGAATGAAAGGATTTTTTAGCCCTTTTAAAACAACGATCAACAAACACAGAAGGGTACCCGAGTTTCTGTGCAATGGAACGAATGTGTTTCAATTCATCGTCAATAAATTCAGAGTCACAAATACGCAGACATATTAAGAACATAGCAGAAAAAACTGACATTTTGGTAGACTCCAGGTGATTCGATAAAAAGTGAATGAAACTGTCTATCTGTGTGGGCTTTCTGTATTCCATAAATTTGTAGTTTTGGCCATTTCTCATGATAAGCATATCAAGGAATGGAAGGGATCCATTTATTTCTCTTTCAATTTTGAATGTGATACTTGGGACAATATCATTAAGCTTGTCTAAAAATTCCAATGGGTCACTGTTTCTAGGCCAGAGACAAAAAACATCATCTACATACCTATACCATGGAGGAATAAAGTCCACTATATTGGGTAGTAATCTAGACTCAAAAAACTCCATATAAATACAGGCTAGAGGAGCAGAAAGACAATTACCCATGCTCATGCCAAATATTTGCTTGTAGAACTTCCCATTTGCTCTAAACACATTGTCAGTTACGCATAACTCTATCAATTTGAGGAAAGTATCATGTTCAATAGTTAAATCTAACAGTTGTAATTTATCCTTAAGAAATGAAAGTAGGTCTTTCACAGGTACTCTAGTGAACAGTGAATTTACATCAAAACTTATTAATTCGCAAGGTTCATTGTGTTTCTTGAGTTTATCAATTAAATCACTGTTATTGTGTATATGTGAATTAGATATTTGGCCTGTAAGAGGGGATAGCATCTTTACCAGTCATTTGGATAATTTGTAAGTAACAGAACCCACAGAACTCACGATAGGACGTAATGGATTGTTAAGCTTGTGTTTTTTGATCAATCCATACATATAAGGTAAAGTGGGATTGATTTGAGAGAGCTGTTTGGTGAGATCGGGGTTCTTTTTCAATAACATCATCATTTTGGAATTAGATAACTTATTAATATTTTCCAGGGGATCTTTCGTAAGCTCACAATACGTGCTTTCATCACTAAGTAATGAATTCATCTTATCATTGTAGTCACTTTTATCCAAAATTACAATAGCATTAGACTTATCAGCCTTGGTAATATGGATATTCTTATTTCTTTTCAAGTTTATCAAGGCTGTTTCAAATCTTTTTGGAATGTTAAAAACAAATTTCTTATGTAAAACACTATGTCTACAACCTTTAGCTATGGAAATATCTTCATTTGTAACATCTGACGACTTATTCTTTTCCAGGTTGATTAAACCTTTAGCAATAGTAAGCGGATTAACACACCGTTGAGTGATAGAAAACTTCCTACCAAAAACAAGAACAAGTTTCTCATTTGTCTGTAGATCATAAGATGATAAGTTTATGAACAAATATGGATCACTCAATATGGTCCAGTAACTCTCGTCAAACAGAGCATTTAATTTGGCATTTAACCTTCTTTTTTGGGCTTTGTCAGTTTCACTAAGAAGTTGATATACAAAATCACGAATGGTGTGCCACTTATCAACACAAACACTGTTTTGCAGAAGTATTTTACACTGAGCACTGTGTTTGAAGGCTAATTTCACACTATCACTTGAACTCTTGATAAGGGAATCTAGAAACACTTTATCCAACTCGGAGAATGCTTGATTGTCCAGATTTCTTAGTCTACTTGGAAGACAGGACTTGGGAACAATTTTATCATCTCTGCAATCTTTCAAAAACTTCAACTTGTTTTTGAGACTATGAGCCTTCAGCAAACTCTTCTTGTAGTTACGGTAGATGGGGCGAAGATGAGGATGTTGTTGACAGATTAAGGACACAGCGTAGGAGAGACGTGTAAGTTCCATATTTCATGTAGATCCACAATGAAAACGTGGATAAGATAAATCTAGATAAAATCACACGGGAAAAGGGAAACAACGGAGCTAAGGTGCTCCGTTGTTTCCCTTTTCCCGTGTGATTTTATCTAGATTTATCTTATCCACGTTTTCATTGTGGATCTACATGATATATATATATATATATATATATATATATATATATATATATATATATATATATATATATATATATATATATATATATATATATATATATATATATAACAAAGAAGTCTCTCTCTCTGTCTGTTTGTTTGTTTATTTGTTTGTGTGTCCGCACGAGAATCTCTGAAATTACTTTACCGATCTGTAGTGATGATGGATGGTGTTATATATAGTGATTATGGATGGTGTTATATCTTGTGATGATGGATGGTGCTATATGTAGTGATGATGGATGAAGTTATATGTAATGATGATGGGTGGTGTTATATGTAGTGATGATGGGTGGTGTTATATGTAGTGATGATGGGTGGTGTTATATGTAGTGATGATTAGACAATAAAATAATAACAATTTAATGCTAAAAATATATACTTTGCTGTACTGCTGTAGTGAAAAACATGGTGGAAATTATATACACCGTTAATGAACTATTGATGGAAGAAGAAGTTTTGGGAACTGAACAGTGAGGGTGGCGTCCTACCGTTGCCTAGCGGATGAGCCACGATTCTGCTAGTGGCACATATAACATAGTACGGTGTCGCCTCTGAACTGAATAAAATCATCTGTCGTTAACCAAATAAAATATTAAAAATGACGACCCTGTAGTGAAGATGTTAGTGTTGTGGAAAAATGTATTATGAAATATTTCAACTATGAAGACGAATCCGTTTTTAATTTTGTTTATTGTAGTTTATCTTGTGTTGTCTGTGTGTTGAGGACAATGTGTAGAAAATTGATCTGTAAATTTGTATGGCTTACACATCAGTAGGGTAGAGAAACAAGACACATATTTTATTATATTTTATTTATGTTTTTTACATATATAGACCTCACCCTCACCGCTCCTCTGTGATGATGAGCTTGGTTTGAGGCAATTTTTTAGCCTTAAGCACCTGTGAGTATGACATCACAGGCCCATTTTCGGGTTTGGTTTGGGGTCCTTTTATGACCTCAACCACCTTAGGCTTCTGTTGTGGTGTAGTTATGGGAGCGGGGTTTTCTGACACCGAACCACGATTTCCACGTTTCCGGGGAATCCTCTGGGGCTTTGGTGCGAGTTGGGGTCCTTTTATGGCCTCAACCACCTGAGGCTTCTCTTGTGGTGTAGTTATGGGAGCGGGGTTTTCTGACACCGAACCACGATTTCCACGTTTCCGGGGAATCCTCTGGGGCTTTGGTGCGAGTTGGGGTCCTTTTATGGCCTCAACCACCTTAGGCTTCTCTTGTGGTGTAGTTATGGGAGCGGGGTTTTCTGACACCGAACAGCGATTTCCACGTTTCCGGGGAATCCTCTGGGGCTTTGGTGCGAGTTGGGGTCCTTTTATGGCCTCAACCACCTGAGGCTTCTCTTGTGTTGTGGTTTGAGGCTGTACTTTATCCTTAACCAAGTGTGAGTATGACATCACAGGCCCATTTTGTGGCTTGGGTTGGGGTTGTTTTGTAACCTGTGGTGGTTTGCTTCGCTCTTTCTCGTCAAGATCAACTAACTCGAGCCATGAGAGGCTCGAGTTAGCATAAGCGACAACGTCCAAAACTTCTGTATAAGTCATATTGCTCAAGTAATTTTTGTTTTATAAAAACTGTTATACCGAAGTACAGTACAGACTTTGCTCACAGAGCTTCAGGACATCATGAAAAAATATCGAGGTAAACACGATTTTGTGACATAAAACCAAATAATGTAGGTTGGAACAGTGTAGTATAGTGTAGAGGAGTAGTGCCGTGGTGAAGATACAGTATATAGTGATAGTAACGAACATAGAGCTTATAGTAACAGTAGTGACGTACAGTATATAGTGATAGTAACGAACATAGAGTTTATAGTAACAGTAGTGAACATTGTGTATAGTAACAGTAGTGAACATTGTGTATAGTAACAGTAGTGAACATTGTGTATAGTAACAGTAGTGAACATTGTGTATAGTAACAGTAGTGAACATTGTGTATAGTAACAGTAGTGAACATTGTGTATAGTAACAGTAGGTAACATGTGTGTAACAGTAGTGAACATTGTGTATAGTAACAGTAGTGAACATTGTATATAGTAACAGTAGTGAACATTGTGTATAGTAACAGTAGTGAACATTGTGTATAGTAACAGTAGTGAACATTGTATATAGTAACAGTAGTGAACATTGTGTATAGTAACAGTAGTGAACATTGTGTATAGTAACAGTAGTGAACATTGTGTATAGTAACAGTAGTGAACATTGTGTATAGTAACAGTAGTGAACATTGTGTATAGTAACAGTAGTGAACATTGTGTATAGTAACAGTAGTGAACATTGTGTATAGTAACAGTAGTGAACATTGTGTATAGTAACAGTAGTGAACATTGTGTATAGTAACAGTAGTGAACATTGTATATAGTAACAGTAGTGAACATTGTGTATAGTAACAGTAGTGAACATTGTGTATAGTAACAGTAGTGAACATTGTATATAGTAACAGTAGTGAACATTGTGTATAGTAACAGTAGTGAACATTGTGTATAGTAACAGTAGTGAACATTGTGTATAGTAACAGTAGTGAACATTGTATATAGTAACAGTAGTGAACATTGTGTATAGTAACAGTAGTGAACATTGTGTATAGTAACAGTAGTGAACATTGTGTATAGTAACAGTAGTGAACATTGTGTATAGTAACAGTAGTGAACATTGTATATAGTAACAGTAGTGAACATTGTGTATAGTAACAGTAGTAGTGAACATAGTGTGTATAGTAACAGTAGTGAACATTGTGTTGTAGTGAACATTGTGTATAGTAACAGTAGTGAACATTGTGTATAGTAACAGTAGTGAACATTGTATATAGTAACAGTAGTGAACATTGTATATAGTAACAGTAGTGAACATTGTGTACAGTAACAGTAGTGAACATTGTGTATAGTAACAGTAGTGAACATTGTGTATAGTAACAGTAGTGAACATTGTGTATAGTAACAGTAGTGAACATTGTGTACAGTAACAGTAGTGAACATTGTGTATAGTAACAGTAGTGAACATTGTGTATAGTAACAGTAGTGAACATTGTGTATAGTAACAGTAGTGAACATTGTGTATAGTAACAGTAGTGAACATTGTGTATAGTAACAGTAGTGAACATTGTGTATAGTAACAGTAGTGAACATTGTGTATAGTAACAGTAGTGAACATTGTGTACAGTAACAGTAGTGAACATTGTGTATAGTAACAGTAGTGAACATTGTGTATAGTAACAGTAGTGAACATTGTGTACAGTAACAGTAGTGAACATTGTGTATAGTAACAGTAGTGAACATTGTGTATAGTAACAGTAGTGAACATTGTATATAGTAACAGTAGTGAACATTGTATATAGTAACAGTAGTGAACATTGTATATAGTAACAGTAGTGAACATTGTGTATAGTAACAGTAGTGAACATTGTGTATAGTAACAGTAGTGAACATTGTGTATAGTAACAGTAGTGAACATTGTGTACAGTAACAGTAGTGAACATTGTGTATAGTAACAGTAGTGAACATTGTGTATAGTAACAGTAGTGAACATTGTGTATAGTAACAGTAGTGAACATTGTGTACAGTAACAGTAGTGAACATTGTGTATAGTAACAGTAGTGAACATTGTGTATAGTAACAGTAGTGAACATTGTGTATAGTAACAGTAGTGAACATTGTGTATAGTAACAGTAGTGAACATTGTGTACAGTAACAGTAGTGAACATTGTGTATAGTATCAGTAGGTAACATTGTGTATAGTAACAGATCGTAATGCCTACCTGCACATCAATCAGTGCTTTAGTGAACGAGTCGTGTGGAATAAAGTTCTCAACAACGACACACCATAATAAGCTCATACTCAGACGACATATAATGCTCCTCATAAATACCATATTATTATACACATTATCGTCAGGAAATTCCCGTTGAGATGGTTCGCAGTTTTCTCCAATAACTTACCATTATGAATATCCGTGAGTCAAAGAGTGAGCAGAGCAGGTCTTACAGGAGCACATTATTCAGTGTGAGTGGGAGAGCCAGTTGGCGGGTGGCATCGAGCCATCGTATATCACGCAAAAATTGGCACGTAAATTGTAGAGGTTGTAAACGAGGGAATGACTTTATGACTGACGAAGATTCCAAACTATTTCCAGGTAAAATTATACTCATCGGTAAGTTATGTGTCT
>NW_024710704.1:0-2500 GCF_018991925.1 Homarus americanus | reverse complement strand
ACCTACGTGCAGTGACTAACTACCGTCTTCTACAATACTCAGCCTTACTCGTCAGCCATCTCAGCTCCTCACTTAAGTACTTGTATCTTGTATTGCCTCCCCCACGTCCACTTTCTTCAAAATGGTTTATGTTGTATTAATATGTATATACTGTTAATGTTTAGGTTAAGTTTGGTTAAGGGTAATTTATAAGCTGAATATTTTGTTAAGGGATTTATGGTACTTTATTATACACAACGAAAACTCGCATCCTTTGTCTACCCTTTTATAGTCCGATTGTCTTTGTTTTGTTTTTTTTGTTACCTGTTGGGATCTGGGTAGACGTGTAACCATATTCTAAATCCCCAACTCGTAACAAATGGCGACCGTGACAGGACCCGACCTCAAGTACCATATTCCTTCCCCCCTTGTTACTCATTGTTAATCATTCCTCCCAGTCACTTCTGTTCACAATTGCTTTACGGTGGTTTAAAGTTTCCTTCATATGTGTGTGCATATATTGGTATTATCGTACGGTAAGAGTGACAGCCGTAGGATATTAGGTTCCAAGTGTCATAAGGCTTACCTGTTATTACACGTGGCAGTCGTGTAGTAAGTCTTATCGAGTGTAGGGAAGAATCCGGATCTGTTTAATGCCGTACCCTCACTCCAGAGTAGGCTGTTCCATAGTCACTAGTTTAGGGTGAAGTGATATCTTGGGACGCCCCGCTCTACCATGACCCCATAATTATAAAGCCTCAATTATTGTTCTTCTCATTATCTCATTCAGGGTCAATCATACCATTTATCAGGGTTGTTAATCCGGATCTTTATATTAATGCCGTAATACGCCCTTCCTCTTTCAAGTATCTCAGGGTTGTTAATCCGGATCTTTATATTAATGCCATAATACGCCCTTCCTCTTTAAAGTATCTCCGGGTTGTTAATCCGGATCTTTATATTAATGCAATAACCGACTGTGATCATTACACTCATTTTATCTTTGAACGCGAGTACAGTTCTCCTAGCCAGTGATTACATTTTTGGAGCTCACATAAAGATATAACAGACTACTAGTATACTTAGATGCCACTCGCTTTTCTACTAGGACTACAAGGTATGATAAGTGCTCAATGACCTGGGCAGATGAGGCAGTTAGATATATAACAACAATATGAAGCATTTGTTCACCTGTCACACAAACCAGCACCTTTCAACGTTGTTTCCTTGCTGTTCATATTTCCTGACCACACTATCGAATTATCCATATTTTTATTCCCATCTTTTTATTTTCATATTGAATTTGTCTCGCCCTCAACTGTTGTCAAACATTCACCTATTTTTTATAATCCTCCTTTATCCTGTTAGTTACAACGCTCACGATTTAACACAAAATTCATTTTCCTTTTGTTTGATAAAAGACTTTATTCATTTGTCCTCCACACGAGTGAAATTTGTAGGTTTGGGACCATTACCCGGGACTCCGCTGTTATTTATTACTGTAGCCCTAAGTCAGGTGGCTCTATACACAGCAGCCATGACCCGAACAATTTCATCTGTTTACATATATTACACACACTGATTACTCACAGCCAACATGTACCTCTTACAGGTCAAACTATCCGTTATACTGATGCACTGTACCTAAAGTGCGAAGTTATTTATCGTCTAATTTATCTAAAACTTCATGGGGTCTGTTTTCCATCAGTGACGGCTTTTGGCAATTGAGCAACACACACACACACACACACACACACACACACACACACACACACACACACACACACACACACACACATATCCTTTAGCCCTGGGATCCCTCTTCGTAGCTCGGCGTTGAACATTTACCACTGTTGTTATGTCTTTTTTTTCTTCTTTCTAAGGCGAGATCTTGTTGGAGATATGGAAATTCCCGCAAAATATTCCAGTCACGTGATTATCACAGGTGAGAGTTGGCGTGACCGGGGTGCTGCCGAGTAGAACGTCTGATGAACATATATAGACCCAGACCTGTGTTGTTGGATTAGTCATATCGAGTTTTATGGGCCAACGGTGGTAAACTTTTGTGCAAGTCCAGGAAACCTGACGCGGCTCTGACGCGACGCATATGAATGTAAACATTACGTTCGTCCCGGTAACAGGATGTCTGATCACCAGCCGACTTCCTGAAAACATGTTGAAAGGCTAAATGAAACTATGCATCGTGTCATAAATAAGCACGAACACAACACTGGAGGTCAGAGGTGAAAAAAGGAGCCTCTGTGAGTGAGAGAGGGGGAGCAGGGAGTAGACATCTTTGTGTTGGTCCTGCTGGGTTTTCCTGCTCTTAATGCTAGACTTCAGTTCTCTGGCTGAAATAGAATATTAGGGGAGAACAATGTTATTATGTCCCCTATGTTATGTTTTATTATTTATTACGTACTGTACCTCAGGGTAGTGACTCAATTGTTGTTTCACTAAATAGGATTATATTTATCTTTAAAAGAAATATGAACAAGCACCATCTCTTACCTCTTCTGCC
>NW_024710703.1:0-36249 GCF_018991925.1 Homarus americanus | reverse complement strand
CAGGTGTCAGATGTGTATCTGGGAGTGTCGGACGTGTGCCTGGGAGTGTCAGAGGTGTGCCAGGGAATGTCATTGGAGTGCACCTAGTGTCAGAGGTCTACCTGGGGTGTCAGAGGTGTGCCTGGGAGGTCGGTGTGCCTGGGAGTGTCAGAGGTGTACCTGGGAGTGTCAGAGGTGTGCCATGGAGTGTCAGAGGTGTGCCTGGGGTGTCAGGGGTGCACTTGGGAGTGTCAGAGGTGCACCTGGTATCTGAGGTGTGCCTGGGGAGTGTCTGAGGTGTGCCTGGCAGTGTCTCAGGTGTGCCTGGCGGTGTCTGAGGTGTGCCTGGCAGTGTCAGCGGTGTTGTTGGGGTGTCAGCGGTGTGCCACCAGGGTGTCAGGGTGTGCCTGGAGAGTCAGAGGTGTGCCTGGGGAATGTCAGTGGGTGCCTGGGGAGTGTCAGAGGTGTGCCTGGGGTGTCAGAGGGTGTGCCTGGAGTCAGAGGGTGTGCCTGGTGTCAGAGGTGTGCCTGGGAGTGTCACAGGTGTGCCATGGGTGTCAGAGGTGTACCTGGGGTGTCAGAGGTGTGCACCTGGGAGTGTCGGACGTGTGCCTGGGGTGTCAGAGGGTGTGCCAGGGAATGTCAGTGGAGTGCCTGGCAGTGTCAAGGTGTGCCAGGGATGTCAGAGGTTGCCTGGGAGTGTGAGGTGTGCCTGGGGTGTCAGAGGTGTGCCTGGGAGTGTCAGAGGTGTGCCTAGTGTCAGAGGTGTGCTGGGGTTGTTAAGGTGTCTGGGCGTGTCGGACGTGTGCCTGGGAGTGTCAGAGGTGTACTAGGGAATGTCAGTGGAGTACCTGGGAGTGTCAGAGGTGTGCCTGGGAGTGTCGGAGGTGTACGCAAGTGTCAGAGGTGTGCCTGGGGAGTGTCAGAGGTGTGCCTGGGTGTCAGAGGTGTGCCTGGGAGAGTCAGAGGTGTACCTGGGAGTGTCAGAGGTGTGCCTGGGAGTGTGTCAGGGGTGCTGGGAGATGTCAGAGGTGTGCCTGGGGTGTCAGAGGTGTGCCTGGGAGTGTCGGACGTGTGCCTGGGAGTGTCAGAGGTGTGCCAGGGGAATGTCAGTGGGGTACCTGGCAGTGTCAGAGGTGTGCCTGGGGTGTCAGAGGGTATACCTGGGAGTGTCAGAGGTGTACCTGGGGAGTGTCAGGGTGTGCCTGGGGTGTCAGAGGTGTGCCCTGGAGTGTCAGAGGTGTGCCTGGGAGTGTCAGGGTGTGCGTGGGGTGTCGGAGGTGTGTCTGCGTGTGTGAAATGTGCCTGAGGTGTCAGGGGTGTGCCTGGTGGTGTCAGCGGTGTGCCTGGGGTGTCGGCGGTGCCTGGGAGTTGTTAGAGGTGTATCAGGGTGACAGAGGTACCCAGAGTGTCAGAGGTGTGCCTGGGGTGTCTGGGGTGTACCTGGGGGTGTCAGAGGTGTGCCTGGCAGTGTTGGTGTACCTGGGGTGTCAGCGGTGTACCTGGGAGTTGTTAGAGGGGTGTATCAGGGAGTGACAGAGGGTACCTAGAGGGTCATCAGGTGTGCCTAGGAGTGTTTGGGGTGTGCCTGGGGAGTGTCAGAGGTGCACTTGGGAGTGTCAGAGGTGCCTTGGGTGTCTGTGGTGTATCTGGGAGTGTCTCAGGTGTGCCTGGCAGTGTCTCAGGTGTGCCTGGCAGTGTCTCAGGTGTACCTGGCAGTGTCAGCGGTGTGCCTGGGAGTGTCAGCGGTGTGCCTGGAGTGTTGGGGCGTATCAGGGGTGACAGAGGTACCTAGAAGTGTCATAGGTGTGCCTAGGAGTGTGAGAAGTGTGCCTGGGAGTGTCTGGGGTGTGCCTGGGAGTGTCAGAGGTGTGCCTGGGGTGTCAGGGGTGTAACAGGGAGTGTTAGTGGAGTGCCTGGGAGTGTCAGAGGTCTGCCTGGGGAGTGTCAGGCTGTGCACCTCAGGTGTCAGATGTGTATCTGGGAGTGTCGGACGTGTGCCTGGGAGTGTCAGAGGTGTACCAGGGATGTCATTGAGGTACCTGGGAGTGTCAGAGGGGTCTGCCTGGGGTGTCAGAGGTGTGCCTGGGAGGTCAGAGGTGTACCTGGGGGGTATGAGAGGTGTGCCTGGGAGTGTCAGAGGTGTGCCATGGAGTGTCAGAGGTGTGCCTGGGATGTCAGAGGTGCACTTGGGGTGTCAGAGGTGCACCTTGGGTGTCTGAGGTGTGCCTGGGGGTGTCTCAGGTGTACCTGGCAGTGTCTCAGGTGTGCCTGGCAGTGTCTGAGGTGTGCCTGGCAGTGTCAGCGGTGTGCTGGGGTGTCAGCGGTGTACCTGAGTGTTAGAGCTGGGACTGTCAGCGGTGCACCACACACCAAGTGTTAGAGGTGTATCAGGGGGGTGACAGAGGGTACTAGGAGTGTCATGGGTGTGCCGAGGAGTGGAGAAGTGTACCTGGGGTGTCTGGGGTGTACCTGGAGTGTCAGAGGTGTAACAGGTGTCGGTGGTACCTGGGAGTGTCAGGTGTGCCTGTGAGTGTCAGAGCTGTACCTGGGAATGTCAGAGGTGTGTCTGGGAGTGTTGGGCGTGTGCCTGAGTGTCAGGGGTGCAGGGAGATGTCAGTGGTGCCTGGGGTGTCAGAGGTGTGCCTGGGGTGTCCAGAGGTGTGTCTGGGGAGTGTCAGAGGTGTGCCTGTAGGTGTCAGAGGTGTGCCTGGGAGAGTCAGGGTGTACCTGGGTTGTCAGAGGTGTACCTGGGGAGTGTCAGAGGTGTGCCTGGAGTGTCAGGGTGTGCCTGGGGTGTCAGTGGTGTGCCTGGGAGTGTCGGACGTGTACCTGGGGTGTCAGAGGTGTGCAGGGAATGTCAGTGGGTACCTTTCAGTGTCAGAGTTGTACCTGAGAGTGTCAGAGGTATGCCTGGGAGTATCAGGGGTGTGCTGGGGAGTGTCAGAGGTGTGCCTGGGGAGTGTCAGGGTGTGCCTGGGGAGTGTCAGAGGTGTACCTGGGGAGAGTCAGAGGTTTACCTGGGAGTGTCAGAGGTGTGCCTGGGAGTGTGTGTCAGGGGTGTCGCAGCTGGAATGTCAGAGGTGTGCCTGGGGTGTCAGAGGTGTGCACAAGTGTCGGACGTGTGCCTGGGGAGTGTCAGAGGTGTACCAGGAATGTCAGTGGAGTAACTGGCAGTGTCAGAGTGTACCTGGGAGTGTCAGAGGCACTGGGAGTGTCAGAGGTGTGCCTGGGAGTGTCAGGGGGTGTGCCTGGGAGTGTCAGAGGTGTGCCTGGGTGTCAGGGTGTGCCTGGGAGTGTCAGAGGGTGTGCGTGGGGAGTGTCGGGTGTGCCTGCTGCGTGTGTGGTGTGCCTGGGAGTGTCTGGGTGTGCCTGGTGGTGTCAGCGGTGTGCCTGGGAGTGTCAGCGGTGTGCCTGAGTTGTTAGAGGTGCTTATCAGGGGTGACAGTGCCTAGAGTGTCCAGGGTGTACCTAGGGTGTCTGGGTGTGCCTGGGGAGTGTCAGAGGTGTACTGGCAGTGTTAGTGGTGTGCCTGGGGTGTCAGCGGTGTACCTGGGAGTTGTTGGGGGGTGTATCAGGGGTGACAGAGGAGTGCCTAGAAGTGTCCAGAGGTGTGCCTAGGGGTGTCTGGGGTGTGCCTGGGGTGTCAGGAGGTGCACTTGGGGTGTCAGGGGTGCGCAGCAGGTGTCCTGAGGTGTGTGCCTGGGGTGTCTCAGGTGTGCCTGGCAGTCTCAGGTGTGCCTGTGAGGTGTCTCAGGTGTACCTGTGGCAGTGTCAGCAGGGTGTATACAGAGGGTGTCGGCTGATTTGCAAGTGTTAGGGCGTATCAGGGGTGACAGGGAGTGCCTGGGGTGTCATGGGTGTGCCTAGGGGTGTGGGGGTGTGCTTAGGTGTGCAGGTTGTGCCTGGGGTGTCAGGTGTGGGTGTCAGGGGTGTAACAGGGGAGTGTTAGTGGAGTGCCTGGGGTGTCAGAGGTCTGCCTGGGAGTGTCAGAGCTGTACCTCAGAGTGTCAGATGTGTATCTGGGGTGTCGGGACGTGTACCTGCTGGGAGTGTCAGAGGTGTGGGGAATGTCATTGGGTACCTGGGGAGTGTCAGAGGTCTGCCAGAATTCTCAGAGGTGTGCCTGGGGAGAGTCAGAGGTGTGCCTGGGGTGTCCAGGGGTGTGCCTGGGAGTGTCGGTGTGCCATGGAGTGTCAGAGGTGTACCTGGGGTGTCAGAGGTGCAGGGTGTCAGAGGTGCACCTTGGGTATCTGGGGAGTGTGCCTGGGGAGTGTCTGGGGTGTGCCTGGCAGTGTCTCAGGTGTGCCTGGCGGTGTCTGGGGTGTGCCTGTGGTGTCAGCGGTGTTGTTGGGAGTGTCAGCGGTGTACCTGGGGCTGTCAGAGGTGTGGGAGTCCAGGGTGTACCTGGAATGTCAGTGGGTACCTGGGGAGTGTCAGAGGGTGTGCCTGGAGTGTCAGGGGGTGTGCCTGGGAGAGTCAGAGGTGTGCCTGAATTCATCCAGAGGTGTGCCTGGGGAGTGTCACAGGTGTGCATGGAGTGTCAGAGGTGTGCCTGGGGTGTCAGAGGTGTGCCTGGGGAGTGTCAGACGTGTGCAGGGGTGTCAGAGGGTGTACCAGGGAATGTCAGTGGGTACCTGGCAGTGTCAAGGTGTACCAGGGGTGTCAGGGGTATGCCTGGGAGTGTCAGGGGTGCCTGGGAGTGTCAGGGGGTGTGCCTGGAGTGTCAGGGGTGTGCCTGGGAGTGTCAGGGGTGTGCCTGGGGAGTTGTTAAGGTGTGTATCTGGGCGTGTCGGACGTGTGCCTGGGAGTGTCCAGGGGTGCTGGGGAATGTGGGTGGGTACTCTGGGAGTGTCAGAGGTGTGCCTGGGGAGTGTCAGGTGTGCCTGGGGTGTCCAGAGGTGTGCTAAGTGTGGAGAGTGTGCCTGGGGTGTCAGAGAGGTGTGCCTGGGAGGTCAGAGGTTTGCAGGTGTCAGAGGTGTGCAGGTGTCCCAGAGGTGTGCAACAGGATGTCAGGGGTGTGCCTAGGTGTCAGAGGTGTGCAAGGTGTCGGACGTGTGCCTTAGGTGTGTCAGGAGGTGTGCCAGGGGATGTCGGTGGAGTGCCTGGCAGTGTCAGAGGTGTTGCCTGGAGTGTCAGGTGTAGGTGTCAGAGGTGTGCCTGGGTGTCAGAGGTGTGTAGGTGTCAGAGGTGCCCTGGGTGTCAGGGGGGTGTGCCTGGGAGTGTCAGAGGTGTCGTGGGAGTGTCGGTGTAACTGCGTGTGTGAAATGTGCCTCAGGTGTCTGGTGTGCCTGGTGAGTGTCCAGCAGTTGACACCAAGTGTCAGCAGTGCACCTGGGAGTTGTTAGAGGTGTATCAGGGGGTGACAGGGGTACCTAGAAGTCTCAGGAATTGGCACCTAGGAGTGTCTGGGGTGTGCCTGGGAGTGTCAGAGGTGTGCCTGGCAGTGTTGAGTGGTGTGCCTGGGGAGTGTCAGCGGTGTGCCTGGGAGTTGTTGGGAGGTGTATCAGGGAGTGACAGAGGAGTGCCTAGAAGTGTCAGGGTGTGCCTGGAGTGTTTTGGGGTGTGCCTGGGGAGTGTCAGGAGGTGCTTGGGGTGTCAGAGGTGCCTTGGAGTGTCTGTGGTGTATCTGCAGGGGTGTCTCAGGTGTACCTGGCAGTGTCTCAGGTGTACCTGGCAGTGTCTCAGGTGTGCCTGGCAGTGTCAGCGGTGTGCCCAGGGAGTGTCAGCGGTGCCTGGGAGTGTTAGGAGGGCGTATCAGGGGAGTGACAGAGGGGTACCTAGAGTGTCATAGGTGTGCCTAGGAGTGTGAAGTGTGGGGAGTGTCTGGGGTGTGCCTGGGGAGTGTCAGAGGTGTGCCTGGGAGTGTCAGGGGTGTAACAGGGAGTGTTGGTGGAGTACTGGGGTGTCAAGGAGGTCTGCACCTGGGAGTGTCAGAGCTGTACCTCAGGAGTGTCTGGAGTGTGTATCTGGGAGTGTCGGACGTGTGCCTGGAGTGTCAGAGGTGTACCAGGGGAATGTCATTGGAGTGCCTGGGGTGTCAGAGGTCTGCAGGGTGTCAGAGGTGTACCTGGGAGGTCAGAGGTGTGCCTGGGGAGTATAGAGGTGTGCCTGGGGAGTGTCAGAGGTGTGCCATGGGTGTCAGGGTGTGCCTGGGGTGTCAGGAGGTGCACTTGGGGTGTCAGGGTGCTGTGGAGTATCTGAGGTGTACTTTCAGGAGTGTCTCAGGTGTGCTGTGGTGTCTCAAGGTGTGCCTGGCAGTGTCTGGTGTGCCTGGCAGTGTCAGCGGTGTGCCCAGGGTGTCAGCGGTGTGCCTGGGAGTGTTGGGGCGTGTCAGGGAGTGACAGAGGGTACCTAGAAGTGTGTCATGGGTGTGCCTGGGGTGAGAGAAGTGTACCTGGGGAGTGTCTGGGGTGTGCAAGTGTCAGAGGTGTGCAGGGTGTCAGGGGGTGTGCCTGTCAGGTGTGACAGGAGTGTCAGTGGGTGCTTTTAGGTGTCAGGAGGTCTGCACACCAGAGTTAAGAGATGTGCCTCAGGTGTCAGGGAGTGTATCTGGGGAGTGTCGGACGTGTGCCACCAGAGTGTCAGAGGTGTGCCAGGGGAATGTCAGTGGAGCACCTGGCAGTGTCAGAGGTGTGCCTGGGTGTCAGAGGTATATCTGGGAGTGTCAGAGGTGTGCCTGGAAGTCCAGAGTGTGCCTGGGGGTGTCAGAGGTGTACCTGGGAGTGTCAGGGAGTGTACCTGGAGTGTCAGAGGTGTGCCTGGGGAGTGTCAGAGAGGTGTGCCTGGGAGTGTCGGACGTGACGCAGGGGTGTCTCCAGGTGTACCTGGCAGTGTCTGGTGTACCTGGCAGTGTCTGAGGTGTACCTGGCAGTGTCAGCAGTGTACCTGGGACTGTCAGCGGTGCACCTGGGAGTGCAGAGGTGTATCAGGGAGGGTGACAGAAGGGAGTACCTGGGGTGTCATGGGTGTACCGAGGAGTGGAGAAGTGTGTATGGGAGTGTCTGGGGGTGTACCTGGGAGTGTCAGAGGTGTAACAGGGGTGTCAGTGGAGTGCCTGGGAGTGTCAGAGGTGTACCCTGTGAGTGTCAGAGCTGGCCTGGGGAATGTCAGAGGTGTATCTGGGGAGTGTTGGACGTGTGCCTGGGAGTGTCAGAGGTGTGCCAGGGAATGTCAGTGGAGTACCTGGGAGTGTCAGAGGTGTGCACAGAGTGTCAGAGGTATATCTGGGGAGTGTCAGAGGTGTACCTGGGAGTGTCAGAGGTGTGCCTGGGAGAGTCAGAGGTGTACCACCAAGTTGTCAGAGGTGTACCTGGGAGTGTCAGAGGTGTGCCCTGGAGTGTCAAGGTGTACCTGGGAGTGTCAGAGGTGTACCTGGGGAGTGTCGGACGTGTACCTGGGAGTGTCAGAGGTGTGCCAGGGAATGTCAGTGGAGTACCTGACAGTGTCGGAGTTGTACCTGAGAGTGTCAGAGGTATACCTGGGGTATCAGAGGTGTACCTGGGGAATTGTCAGGGGTGTGCCTGGGAGTGTCAGAGGTGTGCCTGGGAGTGTCAGAAGGTGTGCCTGGAGGAGTCAGAGGTTTACCTGGGGAGTGTCAGAGGGTGTACCTGGGGAGTGTCCAGAAGGTGTGCGCTGGAATGTCAGGAGTGTACCTGGGGAGTGTCAGAGGTGTGCCTGGGGAGTGTCGGACGTGGTGCAAGTGTCAGAGGTGTACTTGAGGAGATGTCAGTGGAGTACCTGGCGGTGTCAGGGTGTGCCTGGGGTGTCAGAGGTATGCCTGGGGTGTCAGGGTGCCTGGGGTGTCAGAGGTGTGCTTGCCTGGGGTGTCCAGAGGTGTGCCCTGGGTGTGTCCCAGGGCCTTGCCTGGGAGTGTCCAGAGGTGTGCAGTGGGGGTGTCAGGTGTGCGTGTGTGGGGGTGTGCCTGGGGAATGTCTGGTGCACCTGGTGGTGTGTGGTGTGCCTGGGAGTGTCAGCGGTGTGCCTGGGGTTGTTGGGGTGTGTCAGGGGTGACAGAGGTACCTGGGGAAGTGTCAGGGTGTACCTAGGGTGTCTGGGGTGTACCTGGGGTGTCAGAGGTGTACCTGGGCAGTGTTAGTGGTGTGCCTGGGGTGTCAGCGGTGTACCTGGTGTGGTGTATCAGGGTGACAGAGGGTACAAGTGTCAGAGGTGTGCCTAGGGGTGTCTGGGGTGTGCCAGGTGTCAGGGGTGCACTTGGGAGTGTCAGGGGTGCACCTTGGGTGTCTGAGGTGTACCTGGGATTGTCTCAGGTGTGCCTGGCCAGTGTCTCAGGTGTACCCTGGCAGTGTCTCAGGTGTGCCTGGCAGTGTCAGCCGGTGTGCCCAGAGTGTCAGCAGTGCCACCAGAGTGTTAGAGGCGTATCAGGGGTGACAGAGGAGTACCTAGAATGTACTAGGGTTTGAGAGTGTGCCTGGGGTGTCTTGGGGTGTGCCTGGGGTGTCAGGAGGTGTGCCTGGGGAGTGTCAGGGTGTAACAGGAGTGTTGGCTGGAGTGCCTGGGGTGTCAGGGTCTGCCTGGGAGTGTGGAGCTGCATGCCTCGGGAGTGTCCAGATGTGTGTCTGCGTCGGACGTGTGCCTGGGGTGTCAGCGCGGTGTGCTTGGGGAGTGTCAGCGGTGTACCTGGGAGTGTTAGGCGTATCAGGGGAGTGACAGAGGGGCACCTAAGTGTCATAGGTGTACCTAGGAATTTGAGAGAGGTGTGCCTGGGAGTGTCTGGGAGATTGTGCCTGGGAGTGTCAGAGGTGTGCCTGGGGAGTGTCAAGGTGTGCCTGGGAGTGTCAGGGGTGTAACAGGGGTGTGGTGGTGCCTGGGGAGTGTCAGAGGTCTGCCTGGGAGTGTCAGAGATGTACCTCCAGGTGTCAGAGGTGTGTCTGGGAGTGTCGGACGTGTGCCTGGGGTGTCAGAGGTGTGCCAGGGGTGTCAGTGGAGCACCTGGCAGTGTCAGGGGTGTGTGCCTGGGGGTGTCAGAGGTATATCTGGGAGTGTGGGGTGTGCCTGGGAGAGTCAGAGGTGTACCTGGGGAGTGTCAGGGGTGTGCCTGGGGAGTGTCAGAGGTGTGCCCTGGAGTGTCAGAGGGTGTGCCTGGGGAGTGTCAGGGGTGTGCCTGGGTGTCGGACGTGTGCCTGGGAGTGTCTCCAGGTGTGCCTGGCAGTGTCCTGGGGTGTGCCTGGCGGTGTCTGGGGTGTGCCTGGCAGTGTCAGCAGTGTACCTGGGGCCTCCAGCGGGTGCCTGGGGTGTTAGAGGAGGAGGTGTATCAGGGAGTGACAGAGGAGTGCCTAGGAGTGTCATAGGTGTACCGAGGTGGAGGGGGGTGTGCCTGGGGTGTCTGGGGTGTGTGCAGGGAGTGTCAGAGGTGTAACAGGGTGTCAGTGGTGCCTGGGAGTGTCAGGGTGTGCCTGTGAGTGTCAGAGGCTGTGCCTGGGAATGTCAGGGAGAGGTGTCTGGGAGTGTTGGACGTGTGCAGGGGTGTCAGAGGTGTGCCAGGGAATGTCGGTGGAGTACCTGGGGTGTGGGGTGTGCCTGGGGTGTCAGGGGCCCATGTCACAGGAGTGTCAGGAGATGTGCCTGGGGAGTGTCAGAGGTGTACCTGGGAGAGTCAGAGTGTGCCTGGGATTGTCAGAGGTGTGCACAGGAGTGTCAGAGGTGTACCCTGGAGTGTCAAGGTGTGCCTGGGAGTGTCCAGGGTGCCTGGGAGTGTCGGACGTGTGCCTGGGGAGTGTGTCAGAGTGTGCCAGGGAATGTCAGTGGAGTACCTGACAGTGTCCAGGTTGTGCCTGGGTGTGGGGTATACCTGGGGAGTATCAGGGCACTGGGGTGTACCTGGGAGTGTCAGAGGTGTGCCTGGGGAGTGTCAGAGGGTGTGCCTGGGAGAGTCAGAGGGTTTGCCTGGGGTGTCAGAGGTGTGCCTGGGAGTGTCAGAGGTGTGCGGCTGGAATGTCAGAGAATTGTGCCTGGGGTGTCAGAGGTGTGCCTGGGGTGTCGGACGTGTGCCTGGGGTGTCAGAGGTGTGCCAGGGAATGTCCAGTGGGTGCCTGGCAGTGTCAGGAGGTGTGCCTGGGGAGTGTCAGAGGAGGTATGCCTGGTGTCAGAGGTGTGCCTGGGGGAGTGTCAGGGTGTACCTGGGAGTGTCCCAGAGGTGTGCCCTGGGTGTCAGAGGTGTACCTGGGGGTGTCAGAGGGTGTGCGTGGGGAGTGTCGGAGGTGTGCCTGCGTGTGTGTGTGAAGTGTGCCTGGGAGTGTCTGAGGTGTGTTGGTGGCCAGCGGTGTGCCTGGTGTCAGCGGTGTGCCTGGGGAGTTGTTAGAGTGTATCAGGGGAGGTGACAGAGGTACCTACAGAAGTGTCAGAGGTGTGCCTGGGGTGTCTGGGAATTGTACCTGGGAGTGTCAGAGGTGTGCCTGGTGGCTGGTGGTGTGCCTGGGGAGTGTCAGCGGTGTGCCTGGGAGTTGTTGGGAGGTGTATCAGGGAGTGACAGAGGAGTGCCTAGAAGTGTCAGAGGTGTGCCTGGGAGTGTCTGAGGAGGTGTGCCTGGGGAGTGTCAGAGGTGCGCAGGAGTGTCAGAGGTGCTGTGGGTGTCTGAGGTGTGCCTGGGATTGTCTCAGGTGTGCCTGAAAGTGTCTCAGGTGTGCCTGTGGCAGTGTCTCAGGTGTGCCTGGCAGTGTCAGCAGTGTGCTTGGGGTGTCAGCGGTGTGCCTGGGGTGTTAGAGGCGTATCAGGGGAGGTGTCAGATGTGTATCTGGGAGTGTCGGACGTGTGCCTGGGAGTGTCAGAGGTGTACCAGAATGTCATTGGGTACCTGGGGAGTGTCAGAGAGTGCCTGGGAGTGTCAGAGGTGTACCTGGGGAGGTGGAGGTGTGCCTGGGAGTGTCAGAGGTGTGCCTGGGAGTGTCAGAGGTGTGCCATGGGAGTGTCAGGGTGTGCCTGGGGTGTCAGGGTGCACTTGGGGTCCAGAGGTGCACCTTGGGAGTATCTGAGGTGTGCCTGGGGAGTGTCTCAGGTGTGCCTGGCAGTGTCTCAGGTGTGCCCTGCAGTGTCTGGGTGGCACTAGCAGTGTCAGCGGTGTTGTTGGGAGTGTCAGCGGTGTGCCTGGGGTGTTAGAGGCGTATCAGGGGTGACAGAGGGTACCTAGAGTGTCATAGGTGTGCCTGGGAGTAGAGAGGGTGTGCCTGGGGTGTCTGGGGTGTACCTGGGGGTGTCAGGAGGTGTGCCTGGGGAGTGTCAGGGGTGTAACAGGGAGTGTTGGTGGTGCCTGGGAGTGTCAGGGTCTGCCTGGGGAGTGTCAGGCGGTACTCCAGGTGTCAGAGTGTCTGGGAGGTGTCGGATGTGCCTGGGAGTGTGGGGTGTACCAGGGAATGTCAGTGGAGTACCTGGGGTGTCAGAGGTGTGCTGAAGTGTCAGAGGTGTGCCTGGGAGGTCAGAGTGTGCCTGGGAGTGTCAGGGGTGTACCTGGGGTGTCACAGGTGTGCCATGGTGTCAGAGGTGTACCTGGGGTGTCAGAGGTGTACCTGGGGTGTCGGACGTGTACCTGGGGTGTCAGAGGTGTGCCAGGGAATGTCAGTGGAGTACCTGGCAGTGTCAAGGTGTACCAGGGAGTGTCAGAGGCAAGTGTCAGAGGTGTGCCTGGGAGTGTCAGAGGTGTACCTGGGAGTGTCAGAGGTGTGCCTGGGTGTCAGAGTGTGCCTGGGAGTTGTTAAAGGTGTATCTGGGCGTGTCGGACGTGTACCTGGGAGTGTCAGAGGTGTACTAGGGGAATGTCAGTGGGTACCTGGGAGTGTCAGAGGTGTGCCTGGGGTGTCGGAGGTGTGCCTGGGAGTGTCAGGGTGTACCTGGGGAGTGTCAGAGGTGTACCTGGAGTGTCAGAGGTGTGCCTGGGAGTCAGGGGTTTACCTGGGAGTGTCAGAGGTGTCCCTGGGAGTGTCAGGGGTGTGCGCTGGAATGTCAGAGGGTGTACCTGGGGTGTCAGAGGTGTGCCTGGGGTGTCGGACGTGTGTGCCTGGGGTGTCAGGGTGTACCAGGGAATGTCAGTGGAGTGCCTGGGAGTGTCAGAGGGGTGTACCTGGGGTGTCAGAGGAGTATGCCTGGGTGTCAGGGGTGTGCCTGGAGTGTCAGGGGGTGTCCAGAGGTGTGCCTGGGTGTCAGGGTGTGCCTGGGGAGTGTCAGAGGTGTGCGTGGGGTGTCGGAGGTGTGCCTGGTGTGTGAAATGTGCCAGAGGTGTCTGAGGTGTGCCGTGGTGTCAGGGTGTGCCTGGGGTGTCAGCGGTGCGCCTGGGGTTTGGGGTGTATCAGGGGTGACAGGGAGTACCTAGAAGTGTCAGAGGTGTGCCTAGGGTGTCTGGGGTGTGCCGAAGTGTCAGAGGTGTGCCTGGCAGTGGTGTGCCTGGGAGTGTCAGCGGTGTACCTGGGGTTGTTAGAGTGTGTATCGGGGGGTGACAGAGGTGCCTAAGTGTCAGAGGGGTGTGCCTAGGGTGTCTGAGGTGGCACCTGGAGTGTCAGAGGTGGCAGGAGGTGTCAGAGGTGCACTGCAGGGTGTCTGAGATGTACCTGGGGTGTCTCAGGTGTACTGGCAGTGTCTCAGGTGTACCTGGCAGTGTCTCAGGAGTGCACCTGGCAGTGTCTCAGGTGTGCCTGGCAGTGTCAGCAGTGTGCTTGGAGTGTCAGCGGTGTGCCTGGGGTGTTAGGCGTATCAGGGGTGACAGAGTACCTAGAAGTGTCATGGGTGTACCTAGGGTGTGAGAGTGTGCCTGGGAGTGTCTGGGGTGTACCTGGGGTGTCAGGGGTGTACCTGGGGTGTGGGGTGTGTGGGGTGGTGGTGCAAGTGTCAGAGGTCTGCTGGGTGTCAGAGCTGTGCCTCGAGTGTCAGATGTGTATCTGGGAGTGTCGGACGTGTGCCTGGGAGTGTCAGGGGTGTACCAGGGAATGTCATTGGACTGAGTGTCGGTCCTGGGAGTGTCAGAGGTGTACCTGGGAGGTCAGAGGTGTGCCTGGGAGTGTCAGAGGTGTGCCTGGGGTGTCAGAGGTGTACCTGTGGAGTGTCAGAGGGTGTGCCTGGGGTGTCAGGGACTTGGGGTCGGTGCACTTGGGTATCTGAGGGTGTGCCTGGGAGTGTCTCAGGTGTGCCTGCAGTGTCTCAGGTTGGCCTGGCAGTGTCTGAGGTGTGCCTGGGGTGTCAGCGGTGTGCCTGGGGAGTGTCAGCGGTGTGCCTGGGGTGTTAGAGCGTATCAGGGGTGACAGAGGTGCCTAGGGGAGGTGTCATGGGTGTGCCTAGGGTGAAAGTGTGCCTGGGGAGTGTCTGGGATGTACCTGGGGTGTCAGAGGTGTGCAGTGTCAGGGGGTGTAACAGGAGTGTTAGTGGAGTACCTGGGAGTGTCAGAGGTGTGCCTGGGGAGTGTCAGAGGTGTACCTGGAGTTGTTAAGGTGTATCTGGGCGTGTCGGACGTGTACCTGGGAGTGTCAGAGGTGTGCTAGGGAATGTCAGTGGAGTACCTGGGGTGTCAGAGGTGTACCTGGGGTGTCAGGTGTGCCGGGAGTGTCAGAGGTGTGCCTGGGGAGTGTCAGAGGTGTGCCTGGGGTGTCAGGGTGTGCCTGGGAGTTGTTAAGGGTTATCAGGGGAGTGACAGAGGTACCTAGGTTTTTCAGGAGTGTACCAGGGGTGTGAGGTGTGCCTGGGAGTGTCTGGGTGTACCTGGGAGTGTCAGAGGTGTGCCTGGGAGTGTCAGGGGTGTGCAGGAGTCTCAGTAGGAGTACCTGAGTGTCAGAGGTGTACCTGGGAGTGTCAGGTGTGCCTGGGAGTGTCAAGGTGCACTTGGGAGTGTCAGAGGTGCACCTTGGAGTGTCTGAGGGTATGCGTGGGAGTGTCTGAGGTGTACCTGGCAGTGTCTTCGGTGGCCTGGCAGTGTCTGCGGTGTACCTGGCAGGTCAGCGGTGTGCCTGGGAGTGTGCGGTGTACCTGGGGAGTGTCAGGGTGTGCCACAGAGTGTTGGGGGTGTACCTGGGGTGTGAAAGTGTGCCTGGGGGTGTCAGGGGGTGTGCCTGGGGTGTCAGAGTGTGCCTGGTAGTGTCAGGGGTGTGCAGGGGTGTGGTGGCGTGCCTGGGTGTCAGAGGTGTGCCTGGGGTGTCAGAGCTGTGCCTGGGGAGTGTCAGGAGGTGTACCAGGTGAAAGAGGTGTGCCTGGGGTGTGGGCGTGCCTTGGGGTGTCAGAGGTGTGCCTGGGGTGTCAAGAGTGTGCCTGGGGTGTCGGAGGTGTACCTGGGTTGTGAAGTGTGCACCTGGGGAGTGTCGGAGGTGGTCGTGGGAGTGTCAGGAGGTGTGCCTGGCAGTGTCAGCGTGTACCAGTGTCAGAGGTGTGCCAGGAACGTCAGTGGAGTACCTGCAGTGTCAAGGTGTGCTTGGAGTGTCGGAGGTGTGCTTGGGAGTGTGAGAAGTGTGCTGGGGTGTCAGAGGTGTACCTCAGTGTCAGAGGTGTGCTGGGGTTCAGAGGTGCACTTGGAAGTGTTAGAGGTGCACCTTGGGTGTCTAGGTGTGGCTGGGGTGTCTCAGGTGTACCTGGCAGTGTCTGAGGTGTGCCTGGGGTTTCTGGTGTGCCTGGGGAGTGTCGGACGTGTGCCTCAGGTGTCAGAGGTGTGTCACGGGGAATGTCAGTGGAGTACCTGGCAGTGTCAGAGGTGTGCCTGGGAGTGTCAGAGGTATGCCTGGGGTCAGGGTGTGCCTGGGGTGTCCAGAGGTGTACCTGGGGAGTGTCAGGGTGTGCTGGGTGTCAGAGGTGTACCTGGGGTGCAGAGGTGTGCGTGGGGAGTGTCAGGTGAACCTGGGGTGTGAGAAATGTACCTGGGGAGTGTCGGAGGTGTTCCTGGAGGGTGTCGGAAGTGTGCCTGGCAGAGTGCAGTGTGCCTGGGGTGCAAGAGTGTACCACAGGAAATGTCAGTGGAGTACCTGGGGAGTGTGGGGTGCGTGGTAGTGTCAGAGGTGTGCCTGGGAGTGTCACTGGAGTGTCAGAGGTGTGCCTGCAGGTGTCAGAGGTGTGCAGGTGTCAGGTGTTCACAAGTTAGTCAGGAGGGTGGCGGTGTCAGCAGTGCAAGTCGTCAGAGGTGTGCCCAGGATGTCAGTCAGATTGCAGAGTTAGTCAGGGGTGTGCCTGGTGATTAGTCAGGTGGCCTGAGTTGTCAGGAGGTTGTGCCTGGGGTGTCGGGAGTGTGCCTGGGGTGTCCAGGTGTGCCTGGGTTGTTGGGGTGTGTCAGGGGTGACAGAGGAGTGCCTGGAAGTGTCAGGGGTGTGCCAAGGGAGTGTGAGGAAGTGTGCAGGGTGTCTGGGGTGTGCCTGGGAGTGTCAGATGTGTGCCTGGGGAGTGTCAGGGGTGTACCAGGGGGTCTCAGTGGTACCCTGGCAGGTGTCAAGGTGTGTGCCTGGGGAGTGTCAAGGTGTGCCTGGGGTGGCTCAAGGTGCAGAGTGTCATGGGTGCGTTTTGGGTGTCAAGTGTGCCTGGGGTGCCTGGTGTGTGTGGCAGTGTCTGGGGTGTGCCTGGCAGTGTCTGGGGTTCAACAGCGGTGTCAGCGGTGTGCCTGGGGTGTCAGCGGTGTGCTTGCAGGGGTGTCAGGGTGTGCCTGGGGTGTCAGGGGTGTGCCTGGGGTGTGGGGTGTGCCAGAGTGTCTGGGGTGTGCCTGGGAGTGTCAGGGAGGTGTGCCTGTGGGGTGTCCAGGGGTGTACCAGGGGAGTGTCAGTGGCGTGCCTGGGGTGTCAGAGGGTGTGCCTGGGGTGTCAGGCTGTGTACCTGGGAGTGTCAGAGGTGTGCCTGGGAGTGTCAGAGGTATGCCTGGGGTGTCAGAGGTGTGCCTGGGTGTCAGAGGTGTGCCTGGGAGTGTGTCAGGTGTACACCAGGGGTGTCAGGAGGTGTGCCTGGGGTGTGAGAGTGTGCCTTAGGTGTCAGGTGTTCTGGGAGTGTCGGAGTGTGTGCCTGGCAGTGTCGGCGGTGTGCCTGGGGTTGCTCAGAGGTGTGCCTTGCAGGGATGTCGGTGGGTGCCTGGGGTGTCAGAGGTGTACTTACCAGGGGTGTCAGAGGTGTGCCTGGGGAATGTCGGAGATGTGCCTGCAGAGTGTGGGGAAGTGTGCCCAGGGGTGTGCAGGGTGTGCCTGGAGTGTCAAGGGTGTGCCACTGGGGTGTCATATGTGTGCCTGCGAGTGTCTGGGGAGGAACCAGGGAGTGAGATGTGTGCCTGGGGTGTCAGAGCGTGCCTTGGGGTGTCAGAGGTGTGCCTGGGGAGTGTCAGAAGTGTACCTGGGGTGTCGGAGGTGTGCCTGGGGTGTGAGGCCTGGGGTGTCAAGGAGGTGCACTTGGGATTGAAGGTGCACCTTGGGTGTCTGAGGTGTGCCTGGAGTGTCTGAGGTGTGCCTGTGGTGTCTGGGGTGGCACCTGTGGTGTGCCTGGCAGTGTCAGCGGTGCTTTCGGTGTCAGAGGCCCATGCCTGGGGTGTCAGAGGGGTTAACCTGGGAGTGTCAGAGGGTGTGTGCCTGGGGAGTGTCAGGTGTGCCCTGGATTTGTCCAGAGTGTGCCTGGGGTGTCAGAGGTGTGCCTGGGGAGTGTCGGAGGTGTGCCTGGGGAGTGTCAGGGGTGTGCCTGGGGGTGTCCGGAGGTGTGCCTGGGGTGTGAAGTGTGCCAAGGAGTGTCTGGGGTGTGCTTGGGGATGTCGGGAGGTGTGCCTGGGGTGTCGGGGAGTGCCTGGGGGTGTGGGGGTGCTTGGGGTGTGGGGGGTGGCACAGGTGTCTGGGGTGTGCCAGGGAAGGTCAGGTGCACCTGGGGTGTCAGGGTGTGCCAGGGGTTGTCGGTGGAGTGTCAGAGGTGTGTGCCTGGGGTGTCAGAGGTGTGCCTGGGTGTGGGGTGCTTGGGAGATGTCCAGGGGTGCAGGTGTCTGGGGTGTGGGAGTGTCTCAGGTGTGCCTGGCAGTGTCTGAGGGTGTGGCGGTGCAGAGGTGTGCCTGCTTGGTGATTTTGGCAGTGTGCCTGGGGAGTGTCAGCGGTGTGCCTGGGAGTGTTGGGAGTGTATCAGGGGTGACAGAGGTACATGAAGTGTCATGGGGTGTGCCTAGGGTGTGAGAAGTGTGCCTGCAGGGAGTGTCTGGGGTGTGTACCTGGGGTGTCAGAGGTGTACCTGGGGTGTCAGAGGTCTGCACCAGAGTGTCACAGCTGTCCCTCAGGTGTCAGAGAGGTGCATCTGGGAGTGTCGGGCGTGTACCTGGGGAGTGTCAGAGGTGTGCCAGGGAATGTCAGTGGAGTACCTGGCAGTGTCAGAGGTGTACATGGGAGTGTCAGAGGTATATCTGGCAGTGTCAGAGGGGTGTGCCTGGGAGTGTCAGAGGTGTGCCTGGGAGTGTCAGAGGTGTGCCTGTGAGAGTCAGGGTTTACCTGGGAGTGTCAGAGGTGTACCTGGGGAGTGTCAGAGGTGTACGCTGGTGTCAGAGGTGTGCCTGGGGTGTCAGAGGTGTGCCTGGGAGTGTCGGACGTGTGCCTGGGAGTGTCAGAGGTGTACCAGGGAATGTCAGTGGAGTGGCGGTGTCAGAGGTGTGCCTGGGGTGTCAGAGGTATGCCTGGGGAGTGTCAGAGGTGTGCCTGGGAGTGTCAGAGGTGTGCCTGGGGAGTGTCAGAGGTGTGCCTGGGTGTCAGAGGTGTTTTGGGGTGTCCAGAGGTGTACGTGGGAGTGTCGGAGGTGTGCCTGCGTGTGAGGTGTCTGAGACTGTGCCTGGTGGTGTCAGCGGTGTGCCTGGGGTGTCAGCGGTGTGCCTGGGAGTTGTTAGAGGTGTATCAGGGGAGTGACTGGGAGGAGTACCTAGAAGTGTCAGAGGTGTACCTAGGAGTGTCTGGGGTGTACCTGGGGTGACAGAGGAGTACCTAGAGTGTCAGAGGAGGTGTGCCTGAGAGACTGTCTGGGGTGTGCCTGGGTGTCAGGGTGTGCCTGGCGGTGTTGAGTGGTGTGCCTGGGGTGTCAGCGGTGTGCCTGGGGTGGTGGGGTGTCAGGGGTGACAGAGGAGTGCCTAGAGTGTCAGAGGTGTGCTTAGGGAGGTGAGGTGTGCACCAGGGGTGTCTGGGGTGTGCCTGGGGTGTCAGGGGAGGTGCCTGGGGTGTCAGGGGTGTGCATGGAGTGTCAGTGGGTACCTGGGGGTGTCAGGGGAGGTGTGCCTGGGAGTGTCAGAGGTGTGCCTGGGAGTGTCAGAGAGAGGTGCTTGGGGGTGTCAGGGTGCACCTTGGAACTGTCTGAGGTGTGCCTGGGGAGTGTCTCCCAGGTGTGCCTGGCAGTGTCTCAGGTGTGCCTGGCAGTGTCTCAGGTGTGCCTGGCAGAATGTCAGCCGGTGTGCCCCCAGGGTTGTCAGCAGTGTGCCGCAAGTGTTAGAGGCGTATCAGGGGTGAGCAGAGGGAGTGCCTGGGGTGTCATGGGTGTGCCTGGGGTGTGAGAGTGTGCCTGGGGTGTCTGGGTGTGCTGGGGTGTCAAGGTGTGCCTGGGGAGTGTCAGGGTGTAACAGGGAGTGTTGGTGGGTACCTGGGGTGTCAGAGGTCTACCTGGGGTGTCAGGCTGTGCCTCAGGTGTCAGGGGTGTATCTGGGAGTGTCGGACGTGTGCCTGGGTGTGAGAGGGTGTGCCAGGGAATGTCATTTGGAGTAACCAGGGAGTGTCAGAGGGTCTGCCTGGGAGTGTCAGGGGTGTACCTGGGAGAGTCCAGAGGTGTGCCTGGGAGTGTCCAGGTGTGCCTGGGGAGTGTCAGAGGTGTGCCATGGGTCAGCTCAGGGGTGTGCCTTAAGTGTCGAAATTGCTTGAAGTGTCAGAGGAGGTGCGCAGGTGTCTGAAGTGTAAAGAGTCGTCCTCCGTTGTGCCTGGCAGTGTCTCAGGTGTGCCTGGCAGTGTCTGGTGTGCCTGGCAGTGTCAGCTGTTAGCCTTGGGGTAATCAGCCGGTGTACCTGGGATGTTAGAGGCGTATCAGGGGTGACAGAGGGGTACCTAGAAGTGTCATAGGTGTACCTAGGGTGAGAGAGATTTACCTGGGAGTGTCTGGGGTGTACCTGGGGAGTGTCCAGAGGTGTGCCACCAGAGTGTCAGGGGGTGTAACAGGGAGTGTTGAGTGGAGTACACCAGAGGTATCAGAGAGGTCTGCACCAGGAGTGTCAGAGAGGGTACCTCAGACTGTCCAGAGTGTATCTCTCCAGGAGTGTCGGACGTGTACCTGGGGTGTCAGAGGGTGTACTTGAGGGAGTCAGGTGGAGTGCCTGGGAGTGTCAGGAGGTGTGCCTGGTAGTGTCAGAGGTGTGCCTGGAGAGTCAGAGGTGTACTGGGGTGTCAGGGGTGTGCCTGGGAGTGCAGGTGTGCCATGGTGTCAGAGGTGTACCTGGGGTGTGGGGAGTGCTGTGCCTGGGGTGTCGGACGTGTGCCTGGGGTGTCAGAGGTGTACCAGGGAATGTCAGTGGAGTGCCTGGGGAGTGTCAGGGTGTGCCTGGGGTGTCAGAGGTGTGCCTGGGGAGTGTCAGGGTGTGCCTGGGTGTCAGAGGTGTGCAAGTGTCAGAGGTGTGCGTGGGGTGTCGGAGGGTAAGCCTGGGGTGCAGGGGGTGTGCAGGGTGTCAGGTGTTCCTGGGGTGTCAGGTGTGCACAGCAGAGTCAGCAGTGTGCCTCTGGGAGTGTCAGGTGGCCTGCAGGATGTCAGTGGGTACCTGGGAGTGTCAGAGGTGTGCCTGGTAGTCTCAGAGGTGTGCCTGGGAGTGTCAAGGTACTTGGGATTGTTAGAGTGCACCTTGGAGTGTCTGTGAGGTGTACACAGAGTATCCAGGCTGCCTCAGGTGTCAGGGGGTGTATCTGGGCGTGTCGGACGTGTGCCTGGGAGTGTCCAGAGGTGCCACTTCGGGAATGTCAGTGCCGTGCCTGGGAGTGTCAGGGCTGTGCCTGGGGTATGGGTGTGCCTGGGTGTCAGAGGTGTACCTGGGGTGACAGGAGGTGTGCCTGGGGAGTGTCAGAGGTGTGCCTGGGGTTGTTAAAAGGTGTGTATCAGGGGAGTGACGGAGGTGCCTAGAGTGTCAGGTGTACTTAGGGAGTGTGAGAAGTGTGCCTGGGGAGTGTCTGGGGTGTGCCTGGAATAAGAGGTGTGCCTGGGGTGTCAGGGGGTGTACCCAGGGAGTCTCAGTGGAGTACCTAAGTGTCCAGAGGTGTGCCTGGGGAGTGTCAGAGGTGTGCCTGGGAGTGTCAAGGTGCACTTGGGGTGTCAGAGGTGCCTTGGGTGTCTGAGGTGTACGTGGGGAGTGTCTGAGAATTATTGCCTGGCGGTGTCTAAAGAATTGGCACCTGGCAGTGTCTGAGGTGTACCTGGCAGGGGGTCGGCGGTGTACCTGGGGTGTCAGCATTATGCCTGGGAGTGTCAGAGGTGTGCACACCAAGTGTCAGGTGTGCCTGGGGTGTGAGGGAGAATGTGCGCAAGGAGTGTCTGGAATTGTGCCTGGGGTGTCAGGGGTGTGCCTGGGTGTCAGGGGTGTGCCTGGGGTGTCAGGGGTTCGCCTGGGGAGTGTCAGGGTGTGCCTGGGGGTGTCCAGAGGTGTACCCTGGTTGTCAGAGGTGTGCCTGGGGTGTCAGGGTGTGCCTGGGAGTGTCGGAGGTGTGCCTGGGGAGTGTCAGGAGGTGTGCCTGGAATGTCTTCCCAGTTGTGCCATGGTGTCAGGTGTGCCTGGGGAGTGTCAGGGGTGTGCCTGGGGTGTCCGGACGTGTGGGAGTGTCAGAGGTGTACCAGGGAATGTCGGGATACCTGGCAGTGTGTCAGAGGTGTGCAAGGTGTCAGAGGTATGCCTGGGGTGTGGGGAGGTGTGCCTGGGAGTGTCAGGGGTGTGCCTGGGGAGTGTCAGAGGTGTGCCACAGGTGTCAGGGGTGTGCCTGGGGAGTGTCAGGGTGTGCCTGGGGTGTCGGAGGTGTTCCTGGGGAGTGTCGGGAGGTGTGCCTGGCAGTGTCAGCATGGTGCACCTGGGTGTCAGAGGTGTGCCACGGAATGTCGGTGGAGTGCCTGGGGAGTGTCAGAGGTGTGCCTGTGTGTGGTGTCAGAGGTGTGCCTGGGAGTGTCAGAGGTGTGCCTGGGGTGTCAGAGGTGTGCCTGGGGTGTCAGAGGTGTGCCTGGGAGTTGTTAAGGTGTATCAGGGGAGTGACAGAGGAGTGCCTAGAAGTGTCCAGGGGGTGTACCAAGGAGTGTGAGAAGTGTGCACCAGGGTCTGGGGTGTGCCACCAGTGTCAGATGTGCCTGGGAGTGTCAGGGTGTGCCAGGGGTCTCGGTGGAGTGCCTGGCAGTGTCAAGGTGTGCCTGGGAGTGTCAAGGTGTGCCTGCTGGGGAGTGTCAAAGGTGCTTGCGGTGCTTCTGGTGCATTTTGGGTGTCTGAGGTGTGCCTGGGGTGCCTGGGGTGTGTGTCTGGGGTGTGCTGTGGTGTCTGAGGTGTACCTGGCAGTGTCAGCGGTGTGCCTGGAGTGTCAGCGGTGTGCCTGGGAGTGTCAGAGGTGTGCCTGGGAGTGTCAGGGGTGTGCCTAGGAGTGTGGGGGAAGTGTGCCAGGGAGTGTCCTGGGGTGTGCCTGGGGAGTGTCTGGGGTGTGCCTGGGAGTGTCAGGGGGTGTACCAGGGGAGTGTCAGTGGCGTGCCTGGGATGTCAGGGGTGTACCTGGGGAGTGTCAGGCTGTACCTGGGTGTCAGAGGTGGCACTGGGGTGTCCAGGGTATACCTGGGGTGTCAGAGGTGTGCCCTGGAGTGTCAGGGTGTGCCTGGGAGTGTCGGAGGTGTGCCTGGGGTGTCGGGTGGCCCACTGGAGGTGTGGGGTGTGCCTGGGAGTGTGTCGGAGGTGTTCCTGGGAGTGTCGGAGGTGTGCCTGGCGGTGTCAGCGGTGGCCTGGGGAGTGTCAGAGGGTGGTGTGCCCACCAGATGTGTCAGTGGAGTGCCCTGGAGTGTCAGAGGTGTGCCTGGAGTGTCAGAGGTGTGCCTGGGAATGTCAGGGGTGTGCCCTGCAGTTGCGGAGGTGTACTTGAGGTGTCTGGGGGTACCTGGAGTGTCAAAGGTGTGCACTGGGGTGTCATATCAGTGTGCCTTGCAGTGTGCAGGGGCCAGGGTGAGAGGGTGTGTGCCTGGGGTGTCAGGGGAGTGTCATATGTGTACCTGGGAGTGTCACGGGAGAACCAGGGAGTGAAAGATGTGTACCTGGGAGTGTCAGAGGCGTACCTTGGGGTGTCAGGAGGTACCTGGGAGTGTCAGAAGTGTACCTGGGAGTGTCGGAGGTGTACCTGGGAGTGAGAAGTGTACCTGGGATGTCAGAGGTGCACTCTGGGATTGTTAGAGGTGCACCTGGAGTGTCTGAGGTGTACCTGGGAGTGTCTGAGGTGTACCTGGCAGTGTCTGAGGTGTACCTGGCAGTGTCGGAGGTACCTGGCAATGTCAGCGGTGTACCTGGGAGTGTCAGAGGTATACCTGGGAGTGTCAGAGGTTAACCTGGAGTGTCAGAGGTGTACCTGGGAGTGTCAGAGGTGTACCCTGGATTGTCAGAGGTGTACCTGGGAGTGTCAGAGGTGTACCTGGGAGTGTCGGAGGTGTACCTGGGAGTGTCAGAGGTGTACCTGGGAGTGTCGGAGGTGTACCTGGGAGTGTGAGAAGTGTACCAAGGAGTGTCTGGGGTGTACCTGGGAGTGTCGGAGGTGTACCTGGGAGTGTCAGAGGAGTACCTAGAAGTGTAAGAGGTGTACTTAGGAGTGTGAGAAGTGTACCTGGGAGTGTCTGGGGTGTACCTGGGAAAGTCAGAGGTGCACCTGGGAGTGTCAGGGGTGTACCAGGGATTGTCAGTGGAGTACCTGGGAGTGTCAGAGGTGTACCTGGGAGTGTCAGAGGTGTGCCTGGGAGTGTCAGAGGTGCACTTGGGAGTGTCAGAGGTGCACCTTGGAGTGTCTGAGGTGTACCTGGGAGTGTCTCAGGTGTACCTGGCAGTGTCTGAGGTGTACCTGGCAGTGCCTGAGGTGTACCTGGCAGTGTCAGCGGTGTACCTGGGAGTGTCAGCGGTGTACCTGGGAGTGTTAGAGGTGTATCAGGGAGTGACAGAGGAGTACATAGAAGTGTCATAGGTGTACCTAGGAGTGTGAGAAGTGTACCTGGGAGTGTCTGGGGTGTACCTGGGAGTGTCAGAGGTGTACCTGGGAGTGTCAGGGGTGTAACAGGAGGTCAGTGGAGTACCTGGGAGTGTCAGAGGTCTACCTGGGAGGTCACAGCTGTACCGAGTGTCAGAGGTGTATCTGGGAGTGTCGGACGTGTACCTGGGAGGTCAGAGGTGTACCAGGGAATGTCAGTGGAGTACCTGGCAGTGTCAGAGGTGTACCTGGGAGTGTCAGGAGGTATATCTGGGAGTGTCAGAGGTGTACCTGGGAGTGTCAGAGGTGTACCTGGGAGAGTCAGAGGTGTACCTGGGAGTGTCAGAGGTGTACCTGGGAGTGTCAGAGGTGTACCTGGAATGTCAGAGGTGTACCTGGGAGTGTCAGAGGTACCTGGGAGTGTCGGAGGTGTACCTGGGAGTGTCAGGAGGTGTACCAGGGAATGTCAGTGGAGGTCTGGCAGTGTCAGAGGTGTACCTGGGAGTGTCAGAGGTATACCTGGGAGTGTCAGAGGTGTACCTGGGAGTGTCAGAGGTGTACCTGAGTGCCTCCTGGAGGTCAGAGGTGTACCTGGGAGTGTCAGAGGTGTACGGGAGTGTCGGAGGTGTACCTGCGTGTGTGAGGAGTACCTGAGAGTGTCTGAGGTGTACCTGGGAGTGTCAGCGTGTACCTGGGAGTGTCACGGTGCTGGGAGTGTCAGAGGTGTGCGTGGGGTGTCGGAGGTGTGCCTGCGTGTGTGAAGTGTACCTGAGGTGTCTGGGGTGTGCCTGGTAGTGTCAGCGGTGTACCTGGGGTGTCAGCGGTGTGCCTGGGAGTTGTTGGGGTGTATCAGGGAATTTGGGGTACCTAGAGTGTCAGAGGTGTACCTAGGGTGTCTGGGGTGTGCAAATTTGACAGAGGAGTACCTAGAAGTGTCAGAGATTGTACCTAGGAGTGTCTGGGAATTGTGCAGAATTGTCAGAGGTGTACCTGGCAGTGTTGGTAGTGCCTGGGAGTGTCAGCGGTGTGCCGCAAGTGTTAAGAGGTGTATCAGGGAGTGACAGAGGGTACCTAGAAGTGTCAGAGGTGTACTTGGGAGGTGAGAGTGTGCCTGGGGTGTGCAGGTGTACTTGGGGTGTCAAGAGGTGCCTGGGAGTGTCAGGGGTGTACCAAGGTGTCAGTGGGTACCTGGGAGTGTCAGAGGTGTGCCTGGGGTGTCAGGGTGTGCCTGGGGAGTGTCAGGGTGCACTTGGGAGTGTCAGAGGTGCACCTTGGGTGTCTGAGGGTGGCACTTGCAGGAGTGTCTCAGGTGTACACAGCAGTGTCTCAGGTGTACCTGGCAGTGTCTCAGGTGTACCTGGCGGTGTCAGCGGTGTGCTTGGGAGTGTGTGCCTGGGGTGTTAGAGGCGTATCAGGGGAGTGACGGAGGGTGCCTGGGGTGTCATAGGTGCTGGGGTGTGAGGAAGTGTGCCTGGGGTGTCTGGGTGTGCCTGGGGAGTGTCAGAGGTGTGCAGGGTGTCAAAGGGGTGTAACAGAGGGGTGTTGGTGGGTACCTGGGGTGTCAGAGGTCTACCTAGGGTGTCAGGAGGCTGTACTCCAGGTGTCAGAGGTGTATCTGGGAGTGTCGGACGTGTACGCAAGGTGTGAGAGGTGTGCCAGGAATGTCATTGGAGTAACTAGGGTGTCAGAATTCTAGAATTGTCAGAGGTGTACCTGGGAGAGTCAGAGGTGTACCTGGGAGTGTCAAGGTGTACTGGGGAGTGTCAGAGAGGAATGTGCCATGGAGTGTCAGAGGTGTACCTGGGGTGTCAGAGGTGCTTGGGGTGTCAGAGGTGCCTTGGGTGTCTGAGGTGTACCTGGGGTGTCTCAAGGTGTGCTTGCAACAGTGTCTCAGGTGTACCTGGCGGTGTCTGAGGTGTACCTGGCAGTGTCAGCGGTGTGCTTGGGAGTGTCAGCGGTGGCGCACTTGGGAGTGTTAGAGGCGGTATCAGGGAGTGACAGAGGGTACCTAAGAAATTGTCTTAGGTGTACCTAGGGTGAGAGAAATTGTGCCTGGGGTGTCTGGGGTGTACCTGGGGTGTCAGGGGTGTGCCTGGGAGTGTCGGGGGGTGTGGCAGGGGTGTTGGTGGGTGCCTGGCCCAGGTGTCAGAGGTCTGCCTGGGGTATGGGGCGGTACCTCAGGTGTCCAGAAGTGTCTGGGAGTGTCGGACGTGTACCTGGGAGTGTCAGAAGAGGTGTACCAGGAGATGTCCAGTGGGTACTGGGAGTGTCGGGAGGTGTGCCTGGTAGTGTCAGAGGTGTACCTGGGAGGAGTCAGGGTGTGCCTGGGAGTGTCAGAGGTGGCCTGGGGGTGTCACAGGTGTGCCATCAGGTGTCAGAGTGTGCTGGGGTGTGGAGGGACACACAGGGTGTCGGACGTGTGCCTGGGTGTCAGGGGGCCAGAGATGTCAGTGGGTACCTGGGAGTGTCAGAGGTGTGCCTGGGAGTGTCAAGAGGTGTACAGGGGTGTCAGATGTGTACCCTGGGTGTCAGGAAGTGTACCTGGGAGTGTCAGAGGTGTACGTGGGAGTGTGGGAGGTGAACCTGGGGTGTGAGAAATTGTACCTGGGAGTGTCGGATGTGTTCCTGGGAGTGTCAGGTGTACCTGGCAGAGTCAGCAGTGTACCTGGGAGTGTCAGAGGTGTACACGGAATGTCAGTGGGTACTGGGAGTGTCAGGGTGTACCTGGTGAATTCAGAGGTGTGCCTGGGAGATTGTCAAGGTGCACTTGGGATTGTTAGGGTGCGCAGGTGTCTGAGGTGTGCCTGGGAGTGTCAGAGCTGCCTCAGGTGTCAGAAGTGTATCTGGGCGTGTCGGACGTGTACCTGGGGAGTGTCAGAGGGTGTACTAGGGAATGTCAGTGGGTACCTGGGAGTGTCAGAGGTGTACGCAAGGGTGTTGGAGGTGTACCTGGGAATTGTCAGAGGAATTGTACCTGGGGAGTGTCAGAGAATTGTACACAGAATTGTCAGAGTGTACTTACAGGAGTTGTTAAAGGTGTATCAGGGGTGACAGAGGTACCTAGAGTGTCAGAGGTGTATCAAGGGTGAAGTGTACAGAATTAATCTGGGGTGTACCTGGGAGTGTCAGAGGTGTACCTGGGGTGTCAGGGGGTGTGCAGGGGTCTCAGTGGGTGCCTGGGAGTGTCAGAGGTGTGCCTGGGGGTGTCAGAGGTGTGCCTGGGGTGTCAAGGTGCGCTTGGGGGTCTCAGAGGTGCCTTGGGTGTCACAAGGGTGTACGTGGGAGTGTCTGAGGGTGTGCCTGGCAGTGTCTGAGGTGTACCTGGCAGTGTCACAGAGGTGTACCTGGCAGGGTCAGCGGTGTACCTGGGAGTGTCAGCAGTGTGCTGGGAGTGTCAAATTGTACCTGGGAGTGTCAGGATTGTACCTAGGGTGTGAAGTGTGCCTGGGAGTGTCTGGGGTGTGCTGGGGTGTCAGGGTGTACTGGGGTGTGGGGTGTACCAGGGGTGTCGGTGGCGTACCTGGGGTGTCAGGGGTGTATAGGGTGTCAAGGCTGTGTGCCTGGGTGTCGGGGTGTACTGGGGGTGAAGGGTGTGCCTGGGGTGTCAGGGCGTGCTGGGGAGATTGTCAGATGTGTACCTGGGGTGTCAGGGGTGTACCTGGGAGTGTCGGAGGTGTACCTGGGGGTGTAGGGAAATTGTACCTGGGAGTGTCGGAGGGTGAGGTCGTGGGAGTGTCGCAGGTGGCCTGGCAGTGTCAGCGGTGTACCTGGGAGTGTCAAGTGTACCAGGGAACGTCAGTGGAGTGCTGCGAGTGTCAAGGTGTACTTGGGAGTGTGTCGGAGGTGTGCCTGGAAGTGTGAAGTGTACCTGGGAGTGTCAGAGGTGTACCTCCAGTGTCAGAGGTGTGCAGGAGTTTCAGAGTGCACTTGGAGGTGTTAGAGGTGCACCTTGGGTGTCTGAGGTGTAAGCTGGGAGTGTCTCAGGTGTGCCTGGCAGTATCTGAGGTGTGCCTGGTAGTGTCTGAGGTGTACTAGCAGTGTCAGCAGTGTGCCTGGGAGTGTCAGCAGTGTGCCTGGGGAGTGTGGGGGTGTACCAGGGAGTGTCAGTGGAGTACACAGGAGTGTCAGAGGTGTACCTGGGAGTGTCAGAGGTGTGCCTGGGAGTGTCAAGGTGCTTGGGAGTGTCAGAGGTGCACCTTGGGTGTCGGCGGTGTTCTGGGAGTTGGAGGTGTATCAGGGAGTGACAGAGGAGTACCTAGAAGTGTCAGATGTGTGTGAGTGTGAGAATGTACCTGGAAGTGTCTGGGTGTACTTGGGAGTGTCAGAGGTGTACCTGGAGTGTCAGGGGGTACCAGGGAGTGTCAATGGAGTACCTGGGAGTGTCAGAGGTGTACCTGGGAGGTCAGAGGTGTGCCTGGGAGTGTCAGGTGTGCACTTGGGTTGGAGGTGCACCTGGAGTGTCTGGAGGTGTACCTGGGAGTGTCTGGAGGTGCACCTGGCAGTGTCTGAGGTGTACCTGGTGTCGGAGGTGTACCTGGAAGTGTCAGCGGTGTACCTGGAGGTCAGGAGGCAACCTGGGAGGTCGAGGTTAACCTGGGAGTGCCAGAGGTGTACCTGGGAGGTCAGAGGTGTACCTGATTGTCAGAGGTGTACCTGGGATTGTCAGAGGTACCTGGGAGTGTCGGAGGTGTACCTGGGAGTCAGAGGTGTACCTGGGAGTGTGGAGGTGTACCTGGGAGTGTGGGAAGTGTACTAGGGAGTGTCAGGTGTACCTGGGGAGTGTCGGAGGTGTACCTGGGAGGTCAGGAGGTGTACCTGGGAGTGTCGGAGGTGCACCTGGGAGTGTGGAGAAGTGTACCTAGGGAGGTCTGGGGTGTACCTGGGAGTGTCAAAGGTACCTGGCAGTGTCTGGTGTACCTGGGAGGTCAGGGGTGTACCTGAGAGTGCTGAGGTGCATCAGGAGGACAGAGGAGTACCTAGAAGGCCAGAGGTGTACTTAGGAGGTGAGAAGTGTACCTGGGAGTGTCTGGGTGTACCTGGAAAGTCAGAGGTGCACCTGGGAGTGTCAGGGGTGTACCAGGGATTGTCAGTGGAGTACCTGGGAGTGTCAGAGAGGTACCTGGGAGTGTCAGAGGTGTGCCTGGGAGGCTGTGAGGTGCACTTGGAGGTCAGAGGTGCACCTTGGAGTGTCTGAGGTGTACCTGGGAGTGTCTCAGGTGTACCTGGCAGTGTCTGAGGTGTACCTGGCAGTGTCTGAGGTTTATTTACCTGGCAGTCAGCGGTGTACCTGGGAGTGTCAGCGGTGTACCTGGGAGTGTTAGAGGTGTATCAGGGAGTGTGGACAGAGGAGCACCTAGGCGTCATAGGTGTACCCAGGGAGTGTGAGAATATACCTGGAGTGTCTGGGGTGCACCTGGGAGGCCAGGAGGCTCTTAACAGGAGTGCCAGTGGAGTACCTGGGAGTGTCAGGAGGTGTACCCAGGAGTGCTCAGGAGCCTGTACCTGGGAGTGCTCAGAGGTGTATCTTGGAGTGTTGGACGTGCACCTGGGAGTGTCAGAGGTGTACCAGGGAATGTCAGTGGGAGCATCTGGCAGTGTCAGAGGTGCACCTGGGAGGTCAGAGGTATATCCTGGGAGTGTCAGGGTGTACCTGGGAGGCCGGAGGTGCACCTGGGAGTGAGAAGGCACCTGGGAGTGCTCTGGTGTGCACTTGGGATTGTTAGAGGTGCACCTGAGTGTCTGCTGGAGGTGTACCTGGGAGTGTCTGAGGTGTACCTGGCAGTGTCTGGAGGTGTACCTGGCAGTGTCGGGAGGTGTACCTGGCAATGTCAGTGGTGTACTCACCTGGGAGTGTCAGAGGTATACCTGGGAGGCCAGAGGTTCCTGGGAGTGTCAGAGGTGTACCTGGGAGGCCGAGGTGTACTCTGGATTGTCAGGAGGTGTACTGGGAGGCTCAGGAGGTGCACCCAGAGTGTCGGAGGCACCTGGAGGCCAGAGGCCTGGGAGGCTGGAGGTGCACCTGGGAGCGTGGAGTAGGCGGTACTGCTGAGTGTCTGGGTGCACCTGGGAGGTCGGAGGTGCACCTGGGAGTGCAGAAGTGCACCTGGGAGTGTCTGGGTGCACCTGGGTGCCGAGGTGCACCTGGGAGGCTCAGGTGTACCAGGGATTGTCAGTGGAGCAATCTGGGAGGTCAGAGAGGTGTGTCTGGGAGGCCAGAGGTGCCCGGGAGTGTCAGAGGTGCACTTGGGAGGCCAGAGGTGCACCTTGGCGTCTGAGGTGTACCTGCGTCTCCAGGTGTACCTGCAGTGTCTGAGGTGCAACCCTGGCAGTGCCCCTGAGGTGTACCTGGCAGTGCATCTGGAGTGTCAGCGGTGTACCTGGGAGTGCTAGAGGTGCATCAGGGAGGACAGAGTGAGCACACAGGAAGGCCACAGGTGCACCTAGGAGGTGGAGAAGTGCACCCAGAGTGCCCTGGGTAATCTGTGGAGGCTCAGAGGTGTAATCTGGAGGTCAGGTGTAACAGGAGTGTCAGTGGGATACCTGGGAATGTCAGAGGTCTACCTGGGAGGTCACAGCTGTACCTCGGAGTGTCAGAGGTGTATCTTGGGAGGCCGGACGTGTACTGGGAGGCTGAGGTGTACTCAGGGAATGTCGTGGAGTACCTGGCAGCTCAGGAGGTGTACCTGGGAGTGTCAGAGGTATATCTTGGCAGGCCAGGAGGTATACCTGGTCAGAGGGCACCTGGGAGGCCAGAGGTGTACCTGGAGGTCAGGAGGTGCACCCTGGAGGCCGAGTGCATCTGGGAGTGTCAGGAGGTGCACGTGGGAGTGTCGGAGGTGTACCTGCGTGTGTGAGAAGTGTACCTGAGGAGTGTCTTGAGGTGTGCACCTGGTGAAAGGCCTCAGCGGCACCTGGGATGGTCATGCAGTAATCTGGAGCTGTTTTTGAGGTGTAATTCAGGAGCACAGAGAGCACCCAGCGTCAGGAGGCAAAACAGGAGCAAGTCTGGGGTGCACCTGCTGGGAGTGCCGAGGTGTACCTGGCAGTGTTAGGTGGTGTGTACCTGGGAGTGTCAGCGGTGTACCTGGAGTTGTTAGAGGTGTATCAGGAGTGACAGAGGAGCACCCAGAAGTGTCAGGAGGTGTACCCAGGAGTGTCTGCTGGGGTACCTGGCCAGGAGTGCACCTGGCAGTGTTAGTGGTGCACCTGGGAGGCCGGGGCGGTGTACCTGGGGAGTGAGGTGTGCATCAGGGAGTGACAGAGGAGGCCTAGAAGTGTCAGGAGGTGTACTTAGGAGAGTGAGAAGTGTGTCTGGGAGTGTCTGGGGTGCACCTGGGAGTGCTCAGAGGTGCACCTGGGAGGCCAGGTGTACCCAAGGAGGCCATTGGGAGGCCTGGAGTGGGGCCAGAGGTGTGCCCGGGAGTGTCAGGAGGTGCCTGGAGGCCAGGAGGTGCACTTGGGAGTGTCAGAGGCACCTTGAGCAGTCTGGAGGTGTACCTGAGAGTGTCTCAGGTACCTGGCAGTGTCTCAGGTGTACCCGGCAGTGTCTCAGGTGTACCTGGCAGGTCAGCGGTGTGCACTTGGGAGGCTGGGGCGGCGTACCTGGGAGGTTAGAGGCGCATCAGGGAGGACAGAGGAGTGACCTAGAAGTGTCATATAGGTGTACCTAGGAGGTGAGAAGTGCATCTGGAGTGTCTGTGTACCTGGGAGGCGTCAGAGGTGTAAATCTGGGAGTGTCAGGGGTGTAACAGGAGTGTTAGTGGATAACCTGGGAGCAACAGATAGTCTCACCTGGGAGTCAGAGCTGTACCCGGAGTGTCAGAGGTGTATCTGGGAGTGTCGGACGTGTACCTGGGAGGTCAGAGGTGTACCAGGGAATACTGGCTGGGAGTAACTGGGAGGTCAGAGGTCTGGCCTGGGAGTGTCAGAGGCACCTGGGAGAGTCAGAGGTGTACCTGGGAGGCCAAGGTGTACCTGGGAGGCTCAGAGGCACTCATGGAGTGTCAGAGGTGTACCTGGGAGGGGCCAGGAGGTGCACTTGGGAGGTCAGGAGGTGCACCTTTGGAGTGTCTGAGGTGTACCTGGGAGGCAACTTCCAGGTACCTGGCAGTGTCTCTGCGTACCTGGCAGTGTCTGAGGTGCACCTGGCAGTGTCAAGCGGTGTACTCTGGGAGTGTCATGCAGTGCACCTGGGAGTGTTAGAGGGCGTAACAAAGGAGTGACAGAGGGCACCCAGGGAAGGCCATAGGTGCACCCAGGGAGTGAGAGTAGCTGCACCTGGGAGTGTCTGGGGTGCACCTGGGAGGTCAGAGGTGCACCTGGGAGGCTCAGGGTGTAACAGGGAGGTTAGGTGGAGCACCTGGGAGGTCAGAGGTGCACCTGGGAGGCCGAGGTGTACCTGGGAGAGCCAGAGGTGTACCTGGGAGGCCAGAGGCCTTGGGAGGTCACAGGTGTACCATGGAGGCCGAGGTGTACCTGGGAGTGTCAGAGGTGTGCACTCTGGGAGTAAGCCGGACGTGTACCTGGGAGGCTTTCAGAGGTGTGTGCCAGGGAATGTCAGTGAGCATCTGGAGTGTCAGGAGGTGTACCTGGGGAGTGTCAGAGGTGTGCCTGGGAGGCCAGAGGTGTACCCTGGAGGTCAGGAGGTGTACCTGGGAGTGCCGAGGCCGTGGGAGGTTTGAGGTGAACCTGGGAGTGTGTGAGAAGTGTACCTGGGAGTGCCTGGAGGTAAACCCTGGGAGTGCCTGGAGGTGTACTGGCAGAGTCAGCAGTGTACCTGGGAGTGTCAGAGGTGTACCTCACGGAATGTCAGTGGAGTACCTGGGGAGGCCAGGAGGTGTACCTGTAGTGTCAGAGGTGTGCCTGGGAGTGTCAAAGGTGCACTTGGGATTGTTAGAGGTGCACCTTGGAGTGTCTGAGGTGCACCTGGGAGGCTCAGAGCTGTACCCTTGGAGTGTCAGAAGTGCATTCATGTGTCGGAACTGTACCTGGGAGGCTGAGGTGTACTAGGGAATGTCAGTGGAGTACCTGGGAGGTCAGGTGTAATCTGGGAGTGTCGGAGGTGTGCACCTGGGAGGCCAGAGGGTGTACCTGAGGCCAGAGGTGTACCTGGGAGTGCCGAGGTGTACCTGGGAGTTGTTAGCTGTGCACTGGTGGGAGTGACAGAGGAGTACCCAGGAAGGCCGAGGTGTACCAAGAGTGTGAGAAGGTACCTGGGGAGTGTCTGGTGTACCTGGGAGGTCAGAGGTGCACCTGGGAGGTTCAGGGGTGTACCCAGGGAGTCTCAGTGGAGCACCTGGGAGGTCAGGAGGTGTACCTGGGGAGCGCCGAGGCCTGGGAGGTCAGCACTGGAGTGTCAGAGGTGCACCTTGGAGTGTCTTGAGGTGTACGTGGAGTGTCTGATGTACCTGGCAGTGTCTGGAGGTGTACCTGGCAGTGTCTGGAGGTGTACCTGGCAGGGCTGGGGCGGTGTAACCCTGGGAGGCTGGGGCGGTGTACCTGGGAGGTCAGAGGTGTACCTGGGAGTGTCAGGGGTGTACCTTTGGAGTGTGAGAAGTGCACCTTGGGAGTGTCTGGGGTGTACCTTGGGAGTGTCAGGAGGTGCACCTGGGAGTGTCAGGGGTACCCAGGGAGGGGTCAGGCATGCACCTGGGAGGCTCTGAGGTGTAATCTGGGAGGCCAGAGCCTGCACCTGGGAGGTCAGAGGTAAAACCAGGAGTGAAAGAGGTGTACCTGGGAGGTCAGAGGTTCCTTTAGTGTCAGGATGTGTAACGGAGTGTCAGAAGCGGCACTCTGGGAGTGTCGGAGGTGCACCTGGGGTGTGCGGAGAAGGTGCACCGGGGAGTGTCTGAGGTGGTCGTGGAGGTCGGGAGGTGTACCTGGCAGTGTCAGCGGTGCACCTGGGAGTGTCAGGAGGTGCGTACCAGGGGAAACGTCAGTGGAGTGCCTGCGAGTGCCCAAAGGTAATTTGGGAGGTCGGAGGTGTACCTGGAAGTGTACCTGGGAGTGTTTTCTCAGAGGTGTACCGGAGGTCAGAGGTGTGCCTGGGAGTTTCAGAGGTGTAACTGGGAGTGTCTCAGGTGTACCTGGCAGTGTCTGAGGTGCACCTGGCAGTGTCTCGAGGTGCACCTGGCAGTGTCAGGCGAAAATCTGGGAGTGTCAACGGTGTGCCTGGGAGTGTCAGGGGTGTACCAGGAGGTCAGTGTGGAGGCCTGGGAGGTCAGGAGGTGTACCTGGGAGTGTCAGAGGTGTGCCTGGGAGTGTCAAAGGTGCACTTGGGAGTGTCAGAGGTGCAATCTTGGGAGGTCAGCGGTTCCTGGGAGCTGTTAGAGGTGCATCAGGGAGTGACAGAGGAGTGCCTGTGAAGTGTCAGATGTGTGTGAGTGGGAGTATGTACCTGGAAGTGTCTGGGTGTACTTGGGAGTGTCAGAGGTGTACCTGGAGTGTCAGGGGCGTACCAGGGAGTGTCAATGGAGTACCCTGGGAGGCTCAGAGGTGTACCTGGAGGTCAGAGGTGTGCCTGGGAGTGTCAGCTGCGCACCTGGGTAGGAGGTGCAACCTGGAGTGTCTGGAGGTGCACCTGGGAGTGTCTGGAGGTGCGTCTGGCAGTGTCTGAGGTGTACCTGGTGTCGGAGGTGTACCTGGAAGTGTCAGCGGTGTACCTGGAGGCCAGGAGGCAAGGCCTGGGAGGCCGAGGTTAACCTGGGAGGCCAGAGGTGTACCTGGGAGGCCAGAGGTGCACTTGATTGTCAGAGAGGTGTAACCTGGGATTGTCATTGAGGCACCTGGGAGGTCGGAGGTGTACCTGGGAGTCAGGAGGTGTACTGGCGTCGTGGAGGTGTACCTGGGAGTGTGGTGAAGTGCACTGGGCTGAGTGTCAGGTGTACCTGGTGGAGTGTCGGAGGTGTACCTGGGAGGTCAGGAGGTGTACCTGGGAGTGTCGGAGGTGCACCTGGGAGTGTGGAGAAGTGCACCTAGGGAGGTCTGGGGTGTACCTGGGAGGTCAAAGGCACCTGGCAGTGTCTGGTGCACCTGTGGAGGCCAAGGGTGTACCTGAGATGCTGAGGTGCATCAGGAGGACAGAGGAGCACCTAGGAAGGCCAGAGGTGTACTTAGGAGGTGAGAAGTGTACCTGGGAGTGTCTGGGTGTACCTGGAAAGTCAGGAGGTGCACCTGGGGAGTGTCAGGGGTGTACCCAGGGATTGTCAGTGGAGCACCTGGGAGTGTCAGGGAGGTACCTGGGAGTGTCAGAGGTGTGCCCGGGAGGCCTGTGAGGTGCACTTAGAGGCCAGAGGTGCACCTTTGGAGTGTCTGAGGTGTACCTGGGAGTGTCTCAGGTGTACCTGGCAGTGTCTGAGGTGTACCTGGCAGTGTCTGAGGCTCATCTTTGGCTGGCAGTGTCAGCGGTGTACCTGGGAGTGTCATGGTGTACCTGGGAGTGTTAGAGGTGTATCAGGGATGACAGAGGAGCACCCAGAAGGGTCATAGGTGTACCTAGGAGGTGGAGAAGTGTACCTGGGAGTGTCTGGGTGTACCTGGGAGTGTCAGGAGGTTTAACAGGAGTGTCAGTGGAGTACCTGGGAGGTCAGAGGTGTACCTGTGACTGTCAGAGCTGTACCTGGGAGGCTGGTGTATCTGGAGTGTTGACGTGCACCTGGGAGTGTCAGAGGTACCAGGGAATGTCAGTGGAGTACCTGGCAGGTCAGAGGTGTACCTGGGAGTGTCAGAGGTGTACCTCGGAGTGTCGCACGGGTACCTGGGAGGTCAGAGGTGTACCATGAAGTGGAGTACCCAGTGTCAGAGGTGTACCTGGGAGGTCAGAGGTGATACCTGGGAGTGTCAGAGGTGCACCTGGGAGTGTCAGAGGTGCACCTGGGAGTGTCAGGAGGTGTACCCTGGAGGTCAGAGGTGTACCTGGGAGGTCAGAGGTGCATGGGAGTGTCGGAGGTACCTGGAGTGTGAGAAGTGTACCTGGGAGTGTCGGAGGTGTTCCTGGGAGTGTCGGAGGTGTACCTGCAGGCCACAAGGTGTACCTGGGAGTGTCAGAGGTGTACCACGGAATGTTAGTGAGTAGCTGGGAGTGTCAGAGGTGTACCTGGGAGGCCAGGAGGTGTACCTGGGAGGTCAGAGGTGTACATGGGAGGTCAGAGGTGTATCTGGGAGTCCAGGAGGTACCTGGGAGTGTCGGAGGTGTACCTGCGAGGTGAGAAGTGTAACTGAGAGTGTCTGAGGTGTACATGGCAGTGTCAGTGTACCTGGGAGTTGTTGTTAGAGGCGCATCAGGAGTGGACAGAGAGTAACCTAGGAAGTGTCAGGAGGTGCAACGCAGGAGGAGACACAAGGTACCTGGGAGGTCTGGGGTGTGTCTGGGAGTGTCAGAGGTGTACCTGGGAGTGTCAGGTGTACTCAGGAGGCCAGTGAGTACCTGGGTGGCCAGAGGTGTACCTGCAGTGTCAAAGGTGCACTTGGGATTGCTAGGAGGTGCACCTTGGGAGTGTCTGGAGGTGTACCTGGGAGTGTCTGAGGTGTACCTGGCAGTGTCTGGAGGTGTACCTGGCAGTGTCTGGAGGTGTACCTGGGCGGTGCGTCAGCGGTGTACCTGGGGAATGTCAGAGGCATACCCGGGGAGTGGGGTTAGGAGGTGCACTGGGAGTGTCAGAGGTGCACCTTGGGAGTGCCGGAGGTACCCTGATTGTCAGAGGTGTACCTGGGAGTGTCAGAGGGTGCACCTGGGGAGTGTCGAGGCATGGCCTGGGAGGTCAGGAGGTGTGTACCTGGGAGCCTGGAGGTGTACCTGGGAGTGTGAGTAGCGTACCTAGGAGTGTCTGGGTGTACCTGGGAGTGTCAGGAGGTGTACCTGGCAGGCCAGTGGTGTACCTGGGAGTGTCAGCGGTGTACCTGGGAGTGTTAGAGGGTCTATCAGGGAGTGACAGAGGAGCAATGAAGTGTCAGGAGGTGTAATTTAGGAGTGAGAAGTGTGGCCTGGGAGTGTCTGGCCTGGGAGGCTGTGAAGTGCACCTGGGAGTTTCAGGGGTGTACCAGGGATCAAGCTCAGTGGAGTACCTGGGAGTGTCAGAGGTGCACTGGGAGTGTCAGAGGTGTGCCTGGGAGTGTCAGAGGTGCACTGAGTGTCAGAGGTGCACCTTGGAGTGTCTGAGGC
>NW_024710702.1:0-18019 GCF_018991925.1 Homarus americanus | reverse complement strand
AGAAAGGTCGGGTATATTAAGTTTTTTTTCTTTTGGGAGGATGAGAAGGTGTTGATTAGTGATTTGGATAGTGGTTAAGTTTTTTTTTTTTTTTTTGGAGGATTGTGAGTAGATTGGGTGGGTTAAGTTTTTTCTTTTTGGGAGGACGAAGGTGTTGATTAGTGATTGGATGGAAGTTAGCATTTTTTTTTTTTTTTTTTATAGGAGAGGATTGTGAGTAAGATTGGGACGGTTAAGTTTTTCTTTCGGGAGGATTGTAGGTTTTGTTAGTGGTTGGCAGAGTTGGGTTAAATATTGCTTTCTTTCTTTCCTTTGGCTTGTAAAGGACTTCTGCAATTGCGTTGTAGGCTCTTGCAGGTATTCTAAGTTCCAGGTCCCATTCTAGAGGGAGAGGGTTTGAGTACAGGTACAATGCACCCCTTCCCGACCTTATTGGCTAAGGGAGGCGTTCATGTCATCTGTATGTTGGTACCATATTGTTAGGTACACCTCTCCGACCATATTGGCTAAGGGAGGTGCCCATAAAACAGTGTTGGTAACATTCATGAGGGAGAGGGTTTGCGTACAGGTACTGTGCACCTCTCCCCGACCTTATTGGCTAAGGGAGACGTACACGTCATCTGAGTTAGTATGGGATGGGTAAGTTAGGTATTTTTTTTGGGAGGAGTGATAGGGTGTGGTTAGTTAATGGTAGAATGGTTATTTTTTATTTTGTGTGGGATTGTTAGTAACGGCTGGGTATGTTAGGTTTTTATTTTGGGGGGATTGTTAGGGTCTATTCTTTCTTTTTTAGGGGGGGGGTGTTAGTGCAGGCTGAGTGGGTTAGTTTTTATTTATTTATTTATTTATTTTATTTATTTATTTATTTATTTATTTTTTTGTCGGAGTGGTCTTGAGTTTGAGTTGGTGGCGTGGGGTTTGGAGTGAGGGGGCGGGAGGAGGGAATTGGGCAAGTCAGGTAAGGTTAGGTTAGGTTGGGTGGGAATCATTGGGTGTGGGGTTGAGAAGAAGTTAGGTTAAGATTAAGTTAGGTTAGGTTGATTGGGTTAGGTTAGGTGGGAATCGTTGGGTGTGGGTTAAGGAGAGGTTAGGTTTAATTTGGGGGGAAATTGTTGGGTGTGGTTATAGGGAAGTTATTAATACAAGGGAGGTGGGAGGGGAGTGTTTGGTCTGTTTAGTATGGAGGGATTTCTGTCTCTGAATCTGCGTGGGAGTATGATGTTGTCGAAATAATCCTCCCATTGAAGGTAATTAGTGAGGAGTGATTCTATTTGTTTGTCACCTAGTTGTCTCCAGTAGATGTTAAGTGGGGGGACGGAGCTGAGTTCATGTAAATGACTATTTCGGGTGAAGGATGACCAGTGTGTGTTATGGATGAATCTTAGTGCTTTGTTTTGAATGACTTGAAGTTTCTTGGCGCTTGATGGTGGTGCTAGCTGGAGTGTGTTAGGTGCATAAGTCAATAGTGGGCGTATGAGGGCTTTGAATAGGTGTGTTTTGGTTTTGATTGATGCAGTTCTGAATCTGTATATATTCCCGAGTGTTTTCTTTGCGATCAAAGCCTTCATATTGGTGTGTAGTGTCATGGTGAGGGTGTTGTTGAATGTGACTCCTAGGATTGTGTTTGTTCGTTTGATAGTTATAGGTGAAGGGTAGGCGATGTAGGGGTTTAGGTAAATGTGACGTGGTTGTCGTCTTTTGGTGCCGAAGTAGGTGATTTGTGCTTTGTTCGGGTTGGTTTGTATTCGCCATCGGAGTTCCCATTGTGTAACTTGTTCGAGTTCCCTGTTAGCTTTGTCTGTTAGGTGATCAAGAGTTCTGTGTCTGACTAGTTGGGTTACATCGTCGGCGTACTGTATTGTCAGAGAGTCGATGTGTAAGGGGTCGGGTAAGTCGTTTGTGTAAAGAATGTATAGTGTTGGGGACAGGACTGATCCTTGTGGGACTCCTGCATGCAGTGTGAAGTGGTCAGAGTAGGCAGGTGTGACTTTTATCCTCATTTTTCTGTCTGTTAGGAAGTTACATAGTAATTGTTGTGATTTTTAAGGGAGGTTAAAATTGGTGCATATCTTGTACTTTAATCCATCGTGCCAAACTGTGTCGAAGGCTTTTTGTACGTCTTTTGTAATGAGTGCTATCTTGTATGCATCTTTGTTCATGTGGAGGTAGTTTGTGATTATATTGAGTGCGTCTTGAGTTGAGTGGTGTGCTCTGAAGCCGAACTGCTTGTAGGACAGTAGTTGTTCATCTTCAAGGTGGTATCTGAGGCGGGTGTTGTATAGTCTTTCAAAAGTTTTGCCTAAGACTTCTAGTATGCTGATCGGTCTGTAGTTTTGAGGATCTGTTGGGTTTTGTTTGGTTTAGGTATCATGACGGCTGTGGCTGTCTTAAAGAGCTTTGGGAAGTATCCTGTAGCCAGTTGGGTGTTGTAGAGGTATGTAATGGCTGTGATTGTTTCTCGGGGCAGGTGCTTCAGGATTGCTTGACCAATATTGCTGTCACCTGGTGTTTTCTTTTTGGTTTTGTCCAGTGCTTGTGCGACTTCTGTTGGGGTGAAAGGAGCAGTGAGGGTGTGGTCCTGTGTGAGAGTGGAGGTATCTATTGTGTTGTCAGGAGTTGTTCTGTCGTGAAGTGTTTGCATGTGTGTGGTGATGTTGTTTATGTGGTTTAAGATGTACCTTTGTTGTGTGGGGGGGTGTGGGTGGAAAATGTGTTCCCAGTGTTGTTTTAGTGTTTGTGCTACCTCGGCTGGCTCATTGATTTTCCTACCATTTACTAGCAGGTGATCAAAGGGGAGTTTCGCAGTTCCTTTCAGCCTGGCGATCCTTTGCCAAAATTCTCGGGGGTTATGTGTTCTGTGTTCTTGGGCAGCCTCTACGAGTTTGCCCAGTGAACCTCATGATCTTGACGGAGGCTATGGATGATGTGTGTTCTTAGTGTGGAGATGTCTGTGGAAACTGGTGCTAGGTTAAGTTTGTTTAGTTCGAATCGTGTCCTGTAGCAGTGAAGTAGGCGTTGAGTTCTTATGGAGGGTGTGAAGGAGTATTTTTTCTTGAACCGGTGTTTAGGAATGTGGGCATCTGCTATGGCGGTGATAGTGTTGAAAAGGTGTGTCCAGGTTTCCTCAATCATCCTAGTGGGTTGGTGTTCGAGGTTGAGAGTGTATTGTTGTTCAGAGAGTGTTTTCTTGAAGGCATCCCAATCTGCGTGTTGATACTGGTATTGAGGTGAGGTTGCTGGGAGGAGGATGGGATTGTTGGAGAGGTGAAGAGTGATGGGAATGTGGTCTGAGCCTGATGGGGGGCCGGGAGTGATGTAGTGTTGGAATTGGAGGGCAGGGGTGTTGGTGATGACGATGTCTGGAGTGCCTTTGCCGTGAGCAGCGTAGAATGTGGGGAAGAAAGGGCCAATGTGGTGAAGGTTTTTGTGAGTGACCAAAGCGTGTAGTTGTTGGCCATGGGGGTCGATGCGGTTGTGTTGGAATGCGGTGTGGTGTGCATTGAGGTCGGCCATTAGTATTACAGGTAGGTGTGAGTTGTTAAAGATGGAGTTTAGGTCTGTGAATGGGATACGCGAGGTAGGTCTTGAGTATGTTGTGCAGATGATAATCTGTCCGTGTTGAGTGTAGATCTTGGCGGCCATGAAGTGTTTGAAGGCAAAGTTGGTGATGAATTCGTGTTTCATGGAGGATCTGATGAGGATTGCAACGCCCTCGAATAGTTCGTGGGGTGATTGTCTGCTTGTGTAGCCGAAGTGCTTGATTTTGGTGTCTGTGCATATTGAGTTGAGGAGGAGGATGTCTGGGTTGTGTTCTTGTATGAGGAGAGAGATGGCATGTCTGTTTGAGTGATATGCTCTACAGATGTATTGCATAATGGTGATCATGTTGTATAATTTGTTACTTATATGAGATTGAAATTCTGGGGTGCAGAGATGAGGTCTAACTTGTCGAGTGACTGTGAGCGAGGTCTGAGTGAGGTGTATGTAGGTGAGGGATGGGCGGTTACGTGACTGTGTGTGTCGGGGAGTCGGGAAGAGGAGTGGAGTGTGCTAGGTTCGTGTCGGGGTTGTTTCCTGTTTTCTTTGGGTTAGTGCCGAATAGATTTACTTTAATTATAGATTTAGTTGGATGTGTGTATTTTATAATTCTTTTGCAGTCAGGTGTGTAGGAAGAAAGGGGGGAGGTGTTTTTCCTCTTAGGCCTAGTGGTCTTGACCACCATTTCAGTGGGGGGATGGGCAGCCATTTTATTCTTGGGAGTCTGAGGTGTTAGGGAAGATTGGGTTTGGTTCGGATTTTGGAGGTTCGGGAGTTCATCGTAGTCGTGTGGGAAAAGTCAGGTGTAGGCAAGGTCAAGGTGGAGGGGTCGGGAGGTTTTCGACTGATTACTCCGGGGGGTGAGGTAACAGTAGGTTGGTGAGATAAGTCAGGTGTGGGCATGGCAGAAGTGGAGGGGCGGAGGGAGATTGCAGTGGCTTCTCTGGGGGGAGGGGGTGGCATGCTGGTCCGGTCGGGGATGGGGGCAGTGGGAAAGATGAGGTCGGGACCGGTTCTGAAGGAATCAGGAATGTGTATGGTAGGGAGGCCGTTCTCCCTCAAACCATCAATTGCCAGTTTCAGAAAAAGAGACCTGTTTCCGTTGCTTAGGGTATGTGCCAGAAGTATGATGGTGGTGATTTTTGCATCCATGTCGGAGGAGGGTGGGGGGGCGGTCACGTTGTTGGTCCAGCAAGTGCGGGTGGGGAGGGCCGAGGCAGTAGGGAGTGAGTGGTGGGGAGGTGGAGGTGGTGCTGTAGGAGGTGATCGGCGGGGAGGGGGTGGTGTTGTGCTATTGTCGAGTCTAATTTTGCACTTGTTGCTGATGGCAGCGTGAGGGCCTTTGCAGTTGCAGCATTTTGTTACCGTGGCAGTGCAGTTTCGGTATGAGTGGCCTTGATTGGCACACTTTGAGCAAGTTATTGTATTACTGCAACGGTTGGTGTTGTGCCCGAATTGATAGCAATTGAAACATTGGTGTACCTGTATGTAGTGTTGAAATTCAATGTCTCTTGAGGGGATGATATTGCTGCCGATTTTAATTCCGTATGATTTTAATTTGATGGCGTCAGTTTGAGTAGCCGTAGTGATTTTTAACATGGGGAGAGTTCCCATCCGGGCTGCATATGTCATTTGGGGGGTGTTTTGTGAGTTGAGTTCTGTCAATAGGTTAGGGTTGTCAAGGATCTGAGGAATGACTTTCCTACATATGAGGGTGCATTTTGCGCGGTATTCGGGTGAACTGAGGACCGTTAGGCCATTGTCCCTCAGTCTGTTGTTCATTGCTGGGGAGTGGAATAGGTCGGCATCTTCATCAGTTTGTACAAATATTTTGATGATGTCGTCATTGGTGAAGGAACGGATCTGAAAAATACATGTCAGCTGGAAAATAAGTGAGGCGAGGTCGGTGCACGGTTGGATGGTACGGTCCACTTTGATTTTAATTGAAGGCATGTTACCTGTTTGAATTGGAGTGCGTCTTGAGTTGAGTGGTGTGCTCTGAAGCCGAACTGCTTGTAGGACAGTAGTTGTTCATCTTCAAGGTGGTATCTGAGGCGGGTGTTGTATAGTCTTTCAAAAGTTTTGCCTAAGACTTCTAGTATGCTGATCGGTCTGTAGTTTTGAGGATCTGTTGGGTTTTTGTTTGGTTTAGGTATCATGACGGCTGTGGCTGTCTTAAAGAGCTTTGGGAAGTATCCTGTAGCCAGTTGGGTGTTGTAGAGGTATGTAATGGCTGTGATTGTTTCTCGGGGCAGGTGCTTCAGGATTGCTTGACCAATATTGCTGTCACCTGGTGTTTTCTTTTTGGTTTTGTCCAGTGCTTGTGCGACTTCTGTTGGGGTGAAAGGAGCAGTGAGGGTGTGGTCCTGTGTGAGAGTGGAGGTATCTATAGTGTTGTCAGGAGTTGTTCTGTCGTGAAGTGTTTGCATGTGTGTGGTGATGTTGTTTATGTGGTTTAAGATGTACCTTTGTTGTGTGGGGGGGTGTGGGTGGAAAATGTGTTCCCAGTGTTGTTTTAGTGTTTGTGCTACGTCGGCTGGCTCATTGATTTTCCTACCATTTACTAGCAGGTGATCAAAGGGGGATTTTGCTGTTCCTCTCAGCTTGGCGATTCTTTGCCAAAATTCTCGGGGGTTATGTGTTCTGTGTTTCTGGGCAGCCTCTACGAGTTTTGCCCAGTGAACGTTGTGGTCTTGAAGGAGGCTGTGGATGATGTGTGTTCTTAGTGTGGTGATGTCTGTGAAAACTGGTGCTAGGTTAAGTTTGTTTAGTTCGAATCGTGTCCTGTAGCAGTGAAGTAGGCGTTGAGTTCTTATGGAGGGTGTGAAGGAGTATTTTCTCTTGAACCGGTGTTTAGGAATGTGGGTATCTGCTGTGGTGGTGATAGTGTTGAAAAGGTGTGTCCAGGTTTCCTCAATCATCCTAGTGGGTTGGTGTTCGAGGTTGAGCGTGCATTGTTGTTCAGAGAGTGTGGTTTTGAAGGCATCCCAATCTGCGTGTTGATACTGGTATTGAGGTGTGGTTGTTGGGAGGAGGATGGGATTGTTGGAGAGGTGAAGAGTGATGGGAATGTGGTCTGATCCTGATAGGGGGCCGGGAGTGATGTAGTGTTGGAATTGGAGGGCAGGGGTGTTGGTGATGACCATGTCTGGAGTGCCTTTTCCGTGATGAGCGTAGAATGTGGGGAAGAAAGGGCCAATGTGGTGAAGGTTTTTGTGAGTGACTAAAGCGTGTAGTTGTTGGCCATGGGGGTCGTTGCGGTTGTGTTGGAATGCGGTGTGGTGTGCATTGAGGTCGGCCATTAGTATTACAGGTAGGTGTGAGTTGTTAAAGATGGAGTTTAGGTCTGTGAATGGGATACGCGAGTTAGGTCTTGAGTATGTTGTGCAGATGATAATCTGTCCGTGTTGAGTGTCGATCTTGGCGGCCAAGAAGTGTTTGAAGGCGAAGTTGGTGATGAATTCGTGTTTCATGGAGGATCTGATGAGGATTGCAACGCCCTCGTATAGTTCGTGGGGTGATTGTCTGCTTGTGTAGCCGAAGTGCTTGATTTTGGTGTTTGTGCATGTTGAGTTGAGGAGGAGGATGTCTGGGTTGTGTTCTTGTATGAGGAGAGAGATGGCGTGTCTGTTTGGGTGATATGCTCTACAGTTGTATTGCATAATGGTGATCATGTTGTATAATTTGTTACTTATAAGAGATTGAAATTCTGGGGTGCAGAGATGAGGTCTAAATTGTCGAGTGACTGTGAGCGTGGTGGTGAGAGTGTTGTGTATGCAAGTGAGGGAAGGGCAGTTGCGAGACTGTGTGTGGGGGAGTCGGGAGGTTGGGGGGAGTGTGCTAGGTTCGTGTCGGGGTTGATTTCTGTTTCCTTTGGGGTAGTGCCGTATAGATTTACTTTGATTATTGATTTGGTTGGATGAGTGTATTGTATAATTCTTTTGCTGTCAGGTGTATAGGGAGAAAGGGGGGAGGTGTTCTTCCTCTTTGGTCTAGGGGTCTTAACCACTAGTTCTGTGGGGGGAAGGGCTGCCATTTTATTCTTGGGAGTCTGGGGTGTTCGGGGGAGATCGGGTTTGGTTTGGGTGTTCGTGGTCCGGGAGTTCAACGTAGTCAAGTGAGAGAAGTCGGGTGTAGGTAGGGTCGAGGTGGAGGGGCCGGCATGTTTTGGACTGATTACTTTGGGGGGTGAGGTAATGGTAGAATGGTGAGATAAGTCAGGTGTGGGCATGGCAGAAGTGGAGGGGAGGAGGGAGACAGTGGATTCTCTGGGGGGTGGGGGGGGCATGTTGGTACGGTCGGAGATGGCGGTAGTGGGGAAGATGAGGTCGGGACCGGTTCTGAAGGAGTCAGGAATGTTTATGGTAGGGAGGCCGTTAGCCTTCAAACCCTCAATTACCAGATTTAGAAAAAGTGATCTATTACCGTTGCTTAGGGAATGTGCCAGAAGTATGATGGTGGTGATTTTTGCGTCAGTGTCGGGGGAAGGGAGGGGGGCGGTCAGGTTGTTGGTCCAGCAAGTGCGGGTGGAGAGAGTCGTGGGAGTTGGGAGTGAGTGGTGGGGAGGAGGAGGAGGTGCAGTGGGAGGTGAGGGTAGGCGTAGGCGGGGAGGGAGAGGTGTTGTGCTGTTGTTGAGTCTGATTTGGCACTTGTTGCTGACGGCAGAGTGTGGGCCTTTACAATTGCAGCATCTAGTAACAGTGGCAGTGCAGTTTCTGTATGAGTGGCCTTGATTGGCATATTTTGAACAGGTTAGTGAGTTACTGCAACGGTTGGTGGTATGTCCAAATTGATAGCAGTTGTAGCATTGGTGGACTGGGATGTAGTGTTGGAATTCGATGTTATGTGAGGGGATGATGTTATTGCCGAATTTAATTCCGTTGGATTTCAATTTGATGGCGTCAGTTTGTGTAGCTGTAGTGATTTTCAACATGGGGAGAGTTCCCATCCGGGCTGCATATGTCATTTGGGAGGTGTTGTGTGTGTTGAGTTCTGTCAATAGGTTAGGATTGTCAAGGATATGGGGGATGATTTTCCTACATATGAGGGTGCATTTTGCGCGGTATTCGGGTGAGCTGAGGACCGTTAAGCCGTTGTCTTTTAGTTTTTTGTTCAATGCTGGGGAGTGGAATAGGTCGGCGTCTTCGTCATTCTGTACAAATATTTTAATAATGTCGTCATTGGTGAAGGAACGTATTTGGAAGATCAAAGTCAGCTGGAAAATGAGTGAAGCGAGGTCTGTGCACTGTTGGATGGTACGGTCCACTTTGAGTTTAATTGAAGGCATGTTGACTGGTGGAATTGGAGATTTATGGAGATCTCCCCTAACAAAGTGTCCCTAATTTCCTGCGCCCCTCACGTAGGGGAGGCCCTGCACTATCACAGAGGTCCCCAGGCGAATCGGCAGGCTGTGCTGACCCCCCGCCCTTCACACAAACACGCACTAGCGAGGTGTGGGGACAGAGGGCGTTTCCAGACGAATACTCCCCTGTACGTCAACTGACAGGGGAATAGGTCCTTTCACGGCACGGAAGATAAAGGTTAGAGTGGTAGAAAAAGGTCTGAAAACTTACTGCTGACTCTTTCTTCACACCAAGCCCCTCAGCAGCATTCGGGGTTCCTAAGGGAGGTCCGATACTGTAGGAGAGGCTCAATGTGTCGATTGAATCAACAGAATTGTCAGTTGGAGAATGGAGTCAGGTGCTTGTGATTTTCAAGGTTGGTGGGAAGGTGGGAGAGGTCCCAGAACTAGCGAATCAGCTATGTCCGTTTGATCTCCGGCTTCCCCGTCGCTCTGCGTGTCTGCTCTCTGTGGTGGTCCTGGCTCCAATGTGTAATCGCGAAGAAGAAAGAAAAATGCTAGTGACAGGGGGGAAGGAGGTTCAGAGGAAGAATAAAGGGAGGATGGAAGTGAATTTTAGAAGGAGAGAACAGGTGCAGTGGCTAAACACCGCTTGCGTGAGGGGGTAGGCAAAATGCCCTGAGGGTGCAACCACAACAACAATCAGGACGAGGCAGAGGGAGGGCGGGAGCAGGTCCGAGCAAGCAAAGGGCCAACGCAGGTGTTCTGATTGTCGTCTTAGCTCGGGCAGTGTTGGCAGAGCGTAGGAAGAACCGCCCCGCCACGGCGGCGGCGCAAGCCGAGAAACGCAAGTGGACGGACGCACAGGCACACACGATCAAAGCAAACAGAGAAGGTGAAAATATAGAAATTTTGCTAGTCGTAGGGTTGTTTGGATAAAGATGAAGGTAAAGTCTTTGAGCTATGTCAAAGAGGAAAGGAGCGAGTTGGAGGAAGGGTTTTTGAATCTTTGAGCTTGAAATGTCAAAGTATTCATAGTAAGGAAGGATGAGCGTATCGTAGGAGAGTTTTTAGTAATAGCAGCAGACAGATTTGAGCTTTTTTGTCAAATTATGAACGGAGACGAGAATGAGATATAGGCTGAATGGTTTCAGTCTTGAGTTAGGTCGATTTTATTGAGAATTGCATGTCACAGACGTTGGGTATGTTTTAATTTGTTTCTGAGAGTTGTGGGTCTTTCAGCTATGTCAGAGAAATGGAGAGAGTTGGAGGAAGAGTTTTGAATCTTTGAGCTTGAAATGTCAAAGTATTCGTAGTAAGGAAGGATGAGTGTATCGTAGGAGAGTTATTTAGTAATAGCAGGGGACAGATTTGAGCTTTGTCAAATTGTGAACGGAGATGAGAGTGAGATATAGGTTGTTTGGTTTCAGTCTTGAGTTAGGTCGATAATGTTGACAGTGGCTGGTATAGAGGTTGGGTATGTTTGATTTGGTTTTGGAGAGTTGTGGTGTTATGAGAGGCTTTGTCTGGCAGGGGTGGGGGAGTTTGTGTTTGGGGATTGGCGGGGGTGGAGGTTGTATGTTGAGTTGAGGTGAATTACTTTTTTGCTTCGGGGGGGTTGTTGTGTGAGTGTGTATGCGTTTGCGTGGAAATGTAGTAAGGGGAGAGGGGGAGGGTTAGGATAATTGATATAAGGTCAGGTATGGTTCGGTTGTCGGGAGGAGGGGGGAGGAGAGGAGAGGAGAGGGGAGAGAGGGGGCTTTGGAGGGTTGTTGGAGTTAATTTATAGTATGGAAGGATTCCTTAGGTGTGATATGATTTGTGTTGCTAATGAATAGTTGTATTGAGTCACTTGGGTTTTTAGGAGGTCAAAGAAGGGGCTTGTTAGAAAGGTCGGAGTATATTAAGTTTTCTTTTGGGAGGATTGAAGGTGTTGATTAGTGATTGGATAGTGAGGAGTTGGGTTTTGGAGAGGAGTTGTGAGTAAGGTGGGTGGAGTTAAGTTTTCTTTTGGGAGGATTGGGGTGTTGATTAGTGATTGAGGATGGAAGTTAGCATTTTTTTTTTTTTATAGGAGGGATTGTGAGTAAGATTGGGACGGTTAAGTTTTTCTTTCGGGAGGATTGTAGGTTTTGTTAGTGGTTGGCAGAGTTGGGTTAAATATTGCTTTCTTTCTTTCCTTTGGCTTGTAAAGGACTTCTGCAATTGCGTTGTAGGCTCTTGCAGGTATTCTAAGTTCCAGGTCCCATTCTAGAGGGAGAGGGTTTGAGTACAGGTACAATGCACCCCTTCCCGACCTTATTGGCTAAGGGAGGCGTTCATGTCATCTGTATGTTGGTACCATATTGTTAGGTACACCTCTCCGACCATATTGGCTAAGGGAGGTGCCCATAAAACAGTGTTGGTAACATTCATGAGGGAGAGGGTTTGCGTACAGGTACTGTGCACCTCTCCCCGACCTTATTGGCTAAGGGAGACGTACACGTCATCTGAGTTAGTATGGGATGGGTAAGTTAGGTATTTTTTTTGGGAGGAGTGATAGGGTGTGGTTAGTTAATGGTAGAATGGTTATTTTTTATTTTGTGTGGGATTGTTAGTAACGGCTGGGTATGTTAGGTTTTTATTTTGGGGGGATTGTTAGGGTCTATTCTTTCTTTTTTAGGGGGGGGGTGTTAGTGCAGGCTGAGTGGGTTAGTTTTTATTTATTTATTTATTTATTTTATTTATTTATTTATTTATTTATTTTTTTGTCGGAGTGGTCTTGAGTTTGAGTTGGTGGCGTGGGGTTTGGAGTGAGGGGGCGGGAGGAGGGAATTGGGCAAGTCAGGTAAGGTTAGGTTAGGTTGGGTGGGAATCATTGGGTGTGGGGTTGAGAAGAAGTTAGGTTAAGATTAAGTTAGGTTAGGTTGATTGGGTTAGGTTAGGTGGGAATCGTTGGGTGTGGGTTAAGGAGAGGTTAGGTTTAATTTGGGGGGAAATTGTTGGGTGTGGTTATAGGGAAGTTATTAATACAAGGGAGGTGGGAGGGGAGTGTTTGGTCTGTTTAGTATGGAGGGATTTCTGTCTCTGAATCTGCGTGGGAGTATGATGTTGTCGAAATAATCCTCCCATTGAGGGTAAGTAGTGAGGAGTGATTCTATTTGTTTGTCACCTAGTTGTCTCCAGTAGATGTTAAGTGGGGGGACGGAGCTGAGTTCATGTAGATGACTATTTCGGGTGAAGGATGACCAGTGTGTGTTATGGATGAATCTTAGTGCTTTGTTTTGAATGACTTGAAGTTTCTTGGCGCTTGATGGTGGTGCTAGCTGGAGTGTGTTAGGTGCATAAGTCAATAGTGGGCGTATGAGGGCTTTGAATAGGTGTGTTTTGGTTTTGATTGATGCGGTTCTGAATCTGTATATATTCCCGAGTGTTTTCTTTGCGATCAAAGCCTTCATATTGGTGTGTAGTGTCATGGTGAGGGTGTCGTTGAATGTGACTCCTAGGGTTGTGTTTGTTCGTTTGATAGTTATAGGTGAAGGGTAGGCGATGTAGGGGTTTAGGTAAATGTGACGTGGTTGTCGTCTTTTGGTGCCGAAGTAGGTGATTTGTGCTTTGTTCGGGTTGGTTTGTATTCGCCATCGGAGTTCCCATTGTGTAACTTGTTCGAGTTCCCTGTGTGCTTTGTCTGTTAGGTGATCAAGAGTTCTGTGTCTGACTAGTTGGGTTACATCGTCGGCGTACTGTATTGTCAGAGAGTCGATGTGTAAGGGGTCGGGTAAGTCGTTTGTGTAAAGAATGTATAGTGTTGGGGACAGGACTGATCCTTGTGGGACTCCTGCATGCAGTGTGAAGTGGTCAGAGTAGGCAGGTGTGACTATTATCCTCATTTTTCTGTCTGTTAGGAAGTTACATAGTAATTGTTGTGATTTTTTGAGGGAGGTTAAAATTGGTGCATATCTTGTACTTTAATCCATCGTGCCAAACTGTGTCGAAGGCTTTTTGTACGTCTTTTGTAATGAGTGCTATCTTGTATGCATCTTTGTTCATGTGGAGGTAGTTTGTGATTATATTGAGTGCGTCTTGAGTTGAGTGGTGTGCTCTGAAGCCGAACTGCTTGTAGGACAGTAGTTGTTCATCTTCAAGGTGGTATCTGAGGCGGGTGTTGTATAGTCTTTCAAAAGTTTTGCCTAAGACTTCTAGTATGCTGATCGGTCTGTAGTTTTGAGGATCTGTTGGGTTTTGTTTGGTTTAGGTATCATGACGGCTGTGGCTGTCTTAAAGAGCTTTGGGAAGTATCCTGTAGCCAGTTGGGTGTTGTAGAGGTATGTAATGGCTGTGATTGTTTCTCGGGGCAGGTGCTTCAGGATTGCTTGACCAATATTGCTGTCACCTGGAGTTTTCTTTTTGGTTTTGTCCAGTGCTTGTGCGACTTCTGTTGGGGTGAAAGGAGCAGTGAGGGTGTGGTCCTGTGTGAGAGTGGAGGTATCTATAGTGTTGTCAGGAGTTGTTCTGTCGTGTAGTGTTTGCATGTGTGTGGTGATGTTGTTTATGTGGTTTAAGATGTACCTTTGTTGTGTGGGGGGGTGTGGGTGGAAAATGTGTTCCCAGTGTTGTTTTAGTGTTTGTGCTACCTCGGCTGGCTCATTGATTTTCCTACCATTTACTAGTAGGTGATCAAAGGGGAGTTTCGCAGTTCCTTTCAGCCTGGCGATCCTTTGCCAAAATTCTCGGGGGTTATGTGTTCTGTGTTCTTGGGCAGCCTCTACGAGTTTTGCCCAGTGAACCTCATGATCTTGACGGAGGCTATGGATGATGTGTGTTCTTAGTGTGGAGATGTCTGTGGAAACTGGTGCTAGGTTAAGTTTGTTTAGTTCGAATCGTGTTCTGTAGCAGTGAAGTAGGCGTTGAGTTCTTATGGAGGGTGTGAAGGAGTATTTTTTCTTGAACCGGTGTTTAGGAATGTGGGTATCTGCTATGGCGGTGATAGTGTTGAAAAGGTGTGTCCAGGTTTCCTCAATCATCCTAGTGGGTTGGTGTTCGAGGTTGAGAGTGTATTGTTGTTCAGAGAGTGTTTTCTTGAAGGCATCCCAATCTGCGTGTTGATACTGGTATTGAGGTGAGGTTGCTGGGAGGAGGATGGGATTGTTGGAGAGGTGAAGAGTGATGGGAATGTGGTCTGAGCCTGATCGGGGGCCGGGAGTGATGTAGTGTTGGAATTGGAGGGCAGGGGTGTTGGTGATGACGATGTCTGGAGTGCCTTTGCCGTGAGCAGCGTAGAATGTGGGGAAGAAAGGGCCAAAGTGGTGAAGGTTTTTGTGAGTGACCAAAGCGTGTAGTTGTTGGCCATAGGGGTCGATGCGGTTGTGTTGGAATGCGGTGTGGTGTGCATTGAGGTCGGCCATTAGTATTACAGGTAGGTGTGAGTTGTTAAAGATGGAGTTTAGGTCTGTGAATGGGATACGCGAGTTAGGTCTTGAGTATGTTGTGCAGATGATAATCTGTCCGTGTTGAGTGTAGATCTTGGCGGCCATGAAGTGTTTGAAGGCAAAGTTGGTGATGAATTCGTGTTTCATGGAGGATCTGATGAGGATTGCAACGCCCTCGGATAGTTCGTGGGGTGATTGTCTGCTTGTGTAGCCGAAGTGCTTGATTTTGGTGTCTGTGCATATTGAGTTGAGGAGGAGGATGTCTGGGTTGTGTTCTTGTATGAGGAGAGAGATGGCATGTCTGTTTGAGTGATATGCTCTACAGTTGTATTGCATAATGGTGATCATGTTGTATAATTTGTTACTTATATGAGATTGAAATTCTGGGGTGCAGAGATGAGGTCTAACTTGTCGAGTGACTGTGAGCGAGGTCTGAGTGAGGTGTATGTAGGTGAGGGATGGGCGGTTACGTGACTGTGTGTGTGGGGGAGTCGGGAGGATGAGTGGAGTGTGCTAGGTTCGTGTCGGGGTTGTTTCCTGTTTTCTTTGGGGTAGTGCCGAATAGATTTACTTTAATTATAGATTTAGTTGGATGTGTGTATTTTATAATTCTTTTGCAGTCAGGTGTGTAGGAAGAAAGGGGGGAGGTGTTTTTCCTCTTAGGCCTAGTGGTCTTGACCACCATTTCAGTGGGGGGATGGGCAGCCATTTTATTCTTGGGAGTCTGAGGTGTTAGGGGAAGATTGGGTTTGGTTCGGAGTTTGGAGGTTCGGGAGTTCATCGTAGTCGTGTGGGAAAAGTCAGGTGTAGGCAAGGTCAAGGTGGAGGGGTCGGGAGGTTTTCGACTGATTACTCCGGGTGGTGAGGTAACAGTAGGTTGGTGAGATAAGTCAGGTGTGGGCATGGCAGAAGTGGAGGGGCGGAGGGAGATTGCAGTGGCTTCTCTGGGGGGAGGGGGTGGCATGCTGGTCCGGTCGGGGATGGGGGCAGTGGGGAAGATGAGGTCGGGACCGGTTCTGAAGGAATCAGGAATGTGTATGGTAGGGAGGCCGTTCTCCCTCAAACCATCAATTGCCAGTTTCAGAAAAAGAGACCTGTTTCCGTTGCTTAGGGTATGTGCCAGAAGTATGATGGTGGTGATTTTTGCGTCCATGTCGGAGGAGGGTGGGGGGGCGGTCACGTTGTTGGTCCAGCAAGTGCGGGTGGGGAGGGCCGAGGCAGTAGGGAGTGAGTGGTGGGGAGGTGGAGGTGGTGCTGTAGGAGGTGATCGGCGGGGAGGGAGTGGTGTTGTGCTATTGTCGAGTCTAATTTTGCACTTGTTGCTGATGGCAGCATGAGGGCCTTTGCAGTTGCAGCATTTTGTTACCGTGGCAGTGCAGTTTCGGTATGAGTGGCCTTGATTGGCACACTTTGAGCAGGTTATTGTATTACTGCAACGGTTGGTGTTGTGCCCGAATTGATAGCAATTAAAACATTGGTGTACCTGTATGTAATGTTGAAATTCAATGTCTCTTGAGGGGATGATATTGCTGCCGATTTTAATTCCGTATGATTTTAATTTGATGGCGTCAGTTTGAGTAGCCGTAGTGATTTTTAACATGGGGAGAGTTCCCATCCGGGCTGCATATGTCATTTGGGGGGTGTTTTGTGAGTTGAGTTCTGTCAATAGGTTAGGGTTGTCAAGGATCTGAGGAATGACTTTCCTACATATGAGGGTGCATTTTGCGCGGTATTCAGGTGAACTGAGGACCGTTAGGCCATTGTCCCTCAGTCTATTGTTCACTGCTGGGGAGTGGAATAGGTCGGCATCTTCATCAGTTTGTACAAATATTTTGACAATGTCGTCATTGGTGAAGGAACGGATCTGAAATATACATGTCAGCTGGAAAATAAGTGAGGCGAGGTCGGTGCACGGTTGGATGGTACGGTCCACTTTGATTTTAATTGAAGGCATGTTACCTGTTTGATTTGGAGATTTATGGAGATCTCCCTTAACAGTCCCTAATTTCCTGCGCCCCTCACGTAGGGGAGGCCCTGCACTATCACAGGGGTCCCCAGGCGAATCGGCAGGCTGTGCTGTCCCTCCACCCTTCACACAAACACGCACTAGCGAGGTGTGGGGACAGAGGGCGTTTCCAGACGAATACTCCCCTGTACGTCAGCTGACAGGGGAATAGGTCCTTTCACGGCACGGAAGAGAAGGATTAGAGTAGAAGAAAAAGGTTTGAAAACTCACTGCCGACTCTCTCTTCACACCAAGCCCCTCAGCAGCATTCGGGGTTCCTAAGGGAGGTCCGATACTGTAGGAGAGGCTCAATGTGTTGATTGAATCAACAGAATTGTCAGTAGGAAAATGGCGGTTAGGAGCTTGGGTTTTCCAGGGTACGTGGGAAGGTGGGATAGGTCCAATGTCTAGCCAATCAGCTGTGACTGTTCCTTCTCCGGCTTCCACTTCGCTCTGACTTCTACTGCTCCTGATTGCGACTGCTCCCGACTGCGACTGGCGACTCACTGAAGGAGGGCCCACGGTTTGGTGGGAGTAGGTGGCGTGCTGTGGACGCAGCGGTAGTATCGTTCATCCAAGGCCGTCCCTCCCTCTTGGAGGTGGGGCGTAGCTTGCGGATGACGCATGCGGCACTCGTGGCCAATGAGGTGGCCACTGAGGTGGAGAATGTCTGTATATAAGCCCGCCCGCCTGCCAGGCCGCCCGTATTTACTATTTCGTCGTCGAGATGGCCCGTACTACACAGACTGCCCGCAAGTCCACTGGAGGCAAGGCTCCACGGAAGCAGCTTGCCACCAAGGCAGCTCGCAAGTCCGCCCCAGCCACCGGTGGTGTCAAGAAGCCCCATCGTTACAGGCCGGGAACCGTCGCCCTTCGTGAGATCCGTCGTTACCAGAAGAGCACAGAGCTACTCATCAGGAAGCTGCCCTTCCAGCGCCTGGTGCGTGAGATCGCCCAGGATTTCAAGACTGACCTGCGCTTCCAGTCGTCTGCCGTCATGGCTCTGCAGGAAGCCTCTGAGGCTTACCTGGTGGGTCTTTTCGAGGACACCAACCTGTGTGCCATTCACGCCAAGCGCGTTACCATCATGCCCAAGGACATCCAGCTGGCCCGGCGCATCCGCGGAGAGCGTGCTTAAGTCCTCTTCCTTGGGGAAAAAGAAAAAGCACAACAAAACCTACCAGACCTCTATAACTCGGCCCTTCTCAGGGCCAAAGAACTGTTCTGAAGATAATTTTCATGACAATCGAAATGGTTGGTGGTAGGAGAGCGTTAATTTCGGTTACCCAAATCGCCTAACGGTAAGTTGGTAACATTCGTGCAGGCACGAATGTATAGTAGGTCATCAATTCGGGAGGTGGGTGGGTGCAACAAACAAGAGCTAGTAACAAATAAATATATAAAGAATAAGTAAGTAAATAAATAAATAAAATAAAAGAAAATACAATAAAATACAATAAAATAAAATAAATTGTTTACATGAAATAGGCGTGCTGCAAACATGAAATGAAGCCCAAATACACTCCATGTATGTCACTTTGCAGTGGGTGTAAAAGTACTCCACGCAGAATTTATTTATTTATTTATTATGTTTCGATTTAGTCCTGTTTCTACGCCAATAGAGAATGCAGATTATTATAATTTTTTTTTTTTTTTATTTCCCTCTCAATATATCACTGTCAGTAACTGTCTCTTTAACATGTAACTGTGGCTCCGATGGAGCCGATTAAGTTGTAGTAGTGGGATGGCGTGTTTGTTGTGCACAAG
>NW_024710701.1:0-10843 GCF_018991925.1 Homarus americanus | reverse complement strand
CACCATAACCTCCCTCACTACTCACATTAACAGCACCATAACCTCCTTTACTACTCGCATTAACAGCACCATAACCTCCCTCACTACTTGCATTAACAGCACCATAACCTCCCTGACTACTTGCATTAACAGCACCATAACCTCCTTTACTACTCGCATTAACAGCACCATAACCTCCCTCAGTACCCGCATTAACAGCATCATAACCTCCTTCATTACTCACATTAACAGCACCATAACCTCCCTCACTACTCACATTAACAGCACCATAACCTCCCTCACTACTCACATTAACAGCACCATAACCTCCTTTACTACTCGCATTAACAGCACCATAACCTCCCTGACTACTTGCATTAACAGCACCATAACCTCCCTGACAACTTGCATTAACAGCACCATAACCTCCTTTACTACTCGCATTAACAGCACCATAACCTCCCTCAGTACCCGCATTAACAGCATCATAACCTCCTTCATTACTCACATTAACAGCACCATAACCTCCTTTACTACTCGCATTAACAGCACCATAACCTCCTTTACTACTCGCATTAACAGCACCTTAATCTAACCTATCCTATCCTAACCTAACCTATCCTAACCAGACCTAACCTACTCACATTAACAGCATCAATTCCTCTCCTTAATTAATCTCTCTACCTGGTAATGTCTGGTCTCCCTCCCCATTAGAACTCTTACTCTGGCTAATTATTTATCCAGCGTTGTTTTTGGGAAAGGGATAAATTAATCTAATCCAGAATATTAATAATCCATTTTTTCAGGGAATTTTTTTTAACTATATTCTTAGCTTAAAATCTTCACATAAATATCCTGACTCGAATGAATCGATTAATTTCGGTATTTTGTTTCTTATTTTTAGAACCACATAATCCCAATGAAACACAAAAGAAATTCAATATCGGTCACTCATAGGATTCTTATCATCTACCATAATTGTCTCGCCATTGACTCTTGTAACTCAGCTGTAGTCTTCCTAGCAACAAATCATAGACTACAGTTAGACTCCTTCATTAATTTACCATTAATAAAAAGAAATTCTGACAATTAACTTTCTAAACCCTTATAGGCAACACTCTTGAAGTCTTGACACCATTACTCCTGATACACGACCATCATCCCTACTGGAAGTTCTCTCCCACTTTCTGATGGCTTATCATAGCCTCTCCTGAAGACCTGGTCAGTAGCAGGTCCAGGTCCTATACCTGATACTGGAAATTTCTACACTTGACACTCATGGTTTCTTACCATCTATTTTATGTAGTTTTGTCTTATATCATCCTGAAAATAAACCATTAACATTTCTGGAGCCTTTCCTACGCCTTCTTTAACCTTCATATCAACCCTGTAAGAATGTTATAATGGTCTTCTCTGAAACCTAAACTTACTCTACTGGACCATCGATCTTCCTAAAATCCTGACACTCTACCATCGATCTTCCTGGAACCTTATTTTCTACCTTACTGGATCGTCCAGTATAAAGTATTTTGGTGTCATATGTTGTTCCGAGTGTCTCTCTATCATGGAAACTTTTGAGGTAATATAGTCGCTCCCATTTTCGCGGCGAGCATCATATACAGTTATTTGAGTGTGTCCACCCAGAGGCTCACTGGATCAACCAGCTGAGTCCTGCCACTGACCTCTCATATGACGTACCAGACTAGTCCATCCTTCGCCATCAGTTCAACTTGAGTCTTGTCACTGGCCCTTTTATAACTTGTCGTTGGCCCTCAAGAGGCCTACTAGTTCATTCTGCCTTGTCACCTACCCACTGGCCTCCTGTCAACGACCATCCTGATACCTCCAGCAAACCTCCCCATCTCTCCCCCTTGTCCCTCTCCCCGTCTCACCCTGCCAAAGTCCTCCCTGGCACCCTGCCACGGCACCCGGGGTGATCTAGATGGATGAATTAGCATGAGGAGGCGACCGCTATATATATATATATATAACCTACTTTAAATGCAAGTCGTCCGTTTAATTGGAGTTGTGGCTGTGCACCCACACGGAGAGTAGAAACGGGGCGAGCTGACGGTCCGGAGCACGACGTGAGAGAACTTTCAAACCAGTCGGTCCTTCTTTTACCTCTGTCTGTCTGTCTGTCTGTCTGTCTGTCTGTCTGAATCACCTCCTTCATAAATATTCTTCCCCTCTCTTGTGCTTACTATTTGTTTGTGTGTGTGTGTGTGTGTGTGTGTGTGTGTGTGTGTAATCCATTTATAGTATTTTAAGATCTGAGTTTACCACGTATCCACTTGAACCGATATAACGAAAGATGTTTATTTGTTATACATATTATCAAGGGCATATATTTGCTTTACCTACCTGTCTCAATATATACAGTTCTTTGATACAATTGCTCCCCTCCTTTGCATCTTAATTTCGATTATCTAGTTTCCTTGTTTGTCCGGTTACGCATTCGCCAGTAAGTCCTGTCACTCTGCATCTTTCTCTGGTCTTATTCTAGTGTGTAATTTGTTCATTAGCTTGGCTTTATTGACTTGTACATTGAGCTAAAAGCATTTTCTCGAGCAAGTCTCTCCGGGGTGACGTGTGAGTGCATGGCCGCTAGCAGGGTCGGTGTTTATGTGTGGTGGCCCTCATTACATTAGAGGCTTATGTGTTACACTTTTTTTTCTTTGCCTTCTGTCTGTTTGTCTTTGGTTCACACTGCTTTTGCTATCTTTGTTTATTTATCTTAATGGGTTTTTTCTTTCTCTCTCTTATTGTCCGACTTCTACCCTTGCTGTCTCTGTCCTTCGTCCGTTCTACTCTCTCTCTCTCTCTCTCTCTCTCTCTCTCAGTATGAATGCTTTTCTTTCTCTATCTGTCTGCCTGTCTAATCACTTCTATTTATCTATCTGTCTAATCGCCTCTCCCTATCTGTTTGTCCATCTGTCTGTCTATCTGGTGTTCTCTCTTTGTTTAACTATCTGTCTGATTGCTCCTCTGCCTGCCTATCTGTCGGTCTGTCTGTTGGCCATTTTTCTATTCCTTTCACTGATTATTCTTTTTTTTATCTTTCTACTCTCGTCTCCGTATAATTGACCTCTATCTCCCTATTCTATGTCTTCGTATCTCGTTCTACACCTGCTGCAAGACGACTTAAAGTAAACAACATCTCCATTAAACTCATAATAAAATAAGAAGGCTTTTGTTTATAATCGTCGCCGTGTATGTTATATTTTTCACTGTATTTTTTTCGTCATCATTTGCTCTGAGCCCCTACCTTCCATCTTTCCCTCCTTGCCCTTTCCAGTTCATTCCACCTCCCCTTTCTTACTCCTTCCCTTCTCTTCCCCTCCCCTGCTACTCCCCCATTTTCTTCCCTGCCCCACACCCACTCCTGCACCACACGCATTCCTAGCCCATTACCCCAAATCAACCCCCCCAACCCCCTCCTCACCCCCACCACCCCACCATAACCTTTCAAAGCAAGCGCTAACGATATGTTAATTACAAGCTTTAAAATAAATAACTCATAGTTTTCCGGAATATATAAAGCAATAATGAGACCTTAAACATAACACCTTGTTGCTTTAGATCCCCTTTGATAATTTCTTAAGATTATTTTCGTTGTTGTTGTTTCGAGGCTAAATGTTCAGTACAGTTGGATGTAAAAAAAAATGTTTATTATTGTGGTGTTTGGTCTCTAGCGACGTCTTGTTTGACTGTCTGCGACGAACCTCCGTGATGACAGATTCTCTCCTCCTCTTTCTTATATAAGTGCAGGGTAAAGCTTAACCAACCCGAATGAAAATATACCAAGGAATTACTTAAAACAAGGCGTGTGGCCCCAACCTGCGTGTAAACACCTGGAGATTTCAACTCAGCCACACATAACTATCCACGTTTTTCTCTTTTATTGTTTTTTCTCGTCTGCTTAAACAAGATTTAGCGCTGGCTCCGACTGCCATTTGTCTTAGCACTTTGTTCATTCTGGTGAAGTAATTGTTTTGCCATCATCACCAATTGTGTGCGTAGGTCAGCTTAATTCATCCTGGGCTTTGTTCGCCGCAGCCACTTGAGAGTTTCGACACAGGGAATGAATTCACATGAATGGCGGCTCTAGTGGAGTTGTGGCGAGGTTCTCTTGTGTCGGGGAACTGTAGAAAAGGCCAGACCTGAGCGATGAATCAAGGTAAGAAAAAAGAAGAAAAAGAAGAAGAACCGACCTCCAGGATAAACGGCATTACAGAAATACAACAATGGTCGGCGTAAATCACAGGTGAATGGAGGAGCATATGTTAATTTATAGCTTCTGTTGAACGTTGGCATTTATGGTTAGACCCACATTACTATGAGGTATTATATTTACCACCAAAGATACATAGGCAAGGCTGAAATAACTCCTCTCTGTATGCCCGTGTACTTCAATATTTCCAATACAAAGTGAGACCAGGTAAGTGTTTGTCTTGAGAAACTTACCAAGAGACGTAATTAATAACACTTCTTTTACCACATGACAGTGCAAAGAGTTCACCTAAGATTTGTTTACGTTGAGAATTATAAACAAACATATATTTAGTTCACTGTAATTGTCAGCGTAGTAGTGATGATATATTGGTCAGTGTGATGTTGTTAGTGTGGAGTGGTTGGTATAGGTTTTGTAGTGTGTGTGTGTGTGTGTGTGTGTGTATTTGAGTGCTCATAAGTGTGCACAGATTCCCACACAGAACTTCCTCCCCCCCGCCACACACACGTTCTCATACACACACACACACACACGCTCACACACACACGCTCTCACAAACACATATCTACACACACACACTCTCCCTCCCACTACAAAACTCACTGTCTCCCACAACACACTCGTTCCCTCCCACAACACACTCGCTCCCTTCCACAACATACTCTCTCCCTCCCACAACACACTCGCTCCCTCCCACAACACACTCGCTCCTTCCCACATCACACTCGCTCCCTTCCACAACATACTCTCTCCCTCCCACAACACACTCGCTCCCTCCAACAACACAACTCCTCCCTCCCACAACACACTCGCACCCTCCTACAACACAATCGTTCCCTCCCACAACACACTCGCTCCGTCACAACACACTCGCTCCGTCCCCAACACACTCATTCCCCTCCCTAGCTACTCACTCCCTCCTACCCCAGCTCCTCCCTCCCCACAACCTCGCTCCCTCCCTAGCTTACCTCGCTCCCCCCCCAGCCCCACTCGTTCCCTCCCCTTACCTGCTCCCTCCCCCTGCCCACCTCGCTCCGTCCCCCAACACACTCTGCTCCCCTACAACACACTCACTCCCTCCCCTGGCTTACTCGCTCCCTCCCCAACCCCTCCCCTCCCTGCTTACACTCGCTCCCTCCCCTAACCCCTCGCTCCCTCCCAATACACTCGCTCCCTCCCCACAACACACTCGCTCCCTCCCACAACACACCTCGCTCCCTCCCCCAACACACTCGCTCACTCCCACAATACACACTCGCTCCCTCCCCCACTTACCTCGCTCCCTCCTAGCCACACTCGCTCCCTCCCCTGCCCACCCCTCCCTCCCTGCTCGCTCCCTCCCCCGCTTACACTCGCTCCCTCCCCTAACCCCACCCCTCCCTCCCCAACACACCCTCTCCCTCCCTGCTTACTCGCTCCCTCCCCAGCCCTCCCTCCTGCCCACCCCCTCCCTCCCTGCCCCTCACTCCCTCCCCCAGCCCTCTTGCTCCTCCCCTGCCCTCGCTCTCCCCCTTGCTCCCTCCCCCAACACACCACTCGCTCCCCAACACACACCCCTCGCTCCCCCACTCGCTCCTCCCCCTTGCCTTGCTCCCTCCCACAACACACTCGCTCCCTCCCACAACACACTCGCTCCCTCCCACAACACACCTACTCCCTCCCACAACGCACTCGCTCCCTCCCAGAACACACTCATGATCTAAAAAGGACAAACACTAATATAAATCCAGAGGTTCTCACGATCATTAAGACAGCCACGGGGAGCCCTTCGTGACCTTCCACTGCCTAACGCCTCTTTTACGACGCCCACCTTCGGCAGGAGACTGACGGCGGAGCCCTAGTACCCGGCCCAGAGTGCTCCTGAGGGGGGTTGAAGGAGGGAGGGGGTAAAGGGAGGAGTAGTCGTGCCAGGGAGGGGGGTGGGAGGGGCAGGGAAACCGGGTATAACTCTGTGTCATGGAGTGGGTGGAGGGGAAGGCTCTCGTGGTGGGGAGGAGGTGATGAATGTGTGGTGAGCTGTACTATTGTTAGGGTGAGTGTGAGTGAATGGTGTGTGTATGGTGAGTGTGAGGTGTGTGGTGAGGTGTGTGTGGGCGTGGCGTGGTGAGGTGTGAGGTGAGGTGAGGTGTGGTGTGAGGTGTGTGGTGTGAGGGTGAGGTGGTGAGTATGGTTGAGATGTAGTGTGAGGTGGGGAAGCAAGGTGTGGTGTAGTGAGGTGAATGTGAGTGGTATGAGTGAGATGTGAGTGTGTAGTGTGAGTTGTGTGAGGTGAGTTGTGACCAAGAATAGAGAACACTTAAAAGGCGTTTCCAGTTCAGTATTGAGGATTGATATTGACGGAGGACGAGGGAAGTAAAAGAGAAGATAAAGGAGGGGAGGAGAGGGGAAGGGAGAAGAGGGAAAGGGAGCAGAGGCGAAGGGAGGGAAAGGAGAGGGGCGAGGGGGAGGGAAGGCAAGGGAGGGAAGGGGGACATGGGAAAGTGAAGAGAGGTATGAAGGAAAGGGAAGAAAGAAGAGAGAGAGAGAGAGAGAGAGAGAGGGTTAGTGAGTAAAGAGAAGGACATATTTGCCACCTTTAACCCTTCCTTCCCTTCAACCCCCATCACCACCTTTCTACAATCAAATATTTCTATCCTCACTCCAACGTATCTCTTACCATCCTCCTAGCTTCACTCTATCCTACCTCTTCCCATCCTCCTATCCTCACTCCAACACACCTCTTCCCACCCTTCTATCCTCACTCTATCTCACCTCTTCCTATACTCCTATCCTCACCCTGACCCATTCCCACCGTCCCTCCTATCCTCACCCTACCCACCTCTCTCCTCCATCCCCTAACCTAACCAATTACACACTATCAACATTAACCTAACACATTAAATTAACGGGCTTAACAATAATAAGAATCAATAATTGTGACCAATCTTAATTTACGTTAGGTTAGGTTAGGTTGAAACATAATAGGAGCGAGGCCTATTAAGATTGGAGCCTATTACTACCATGACTATTAGCACTGGGGCATATTAAGACTCGTTCCTATTAAGAACTAGGGCCCATTAGCACCGCCACTTATAAGGACCGGAGCATGAATAACTATCCTTTGTATATCATATATAGTACACCACTTTAGATATATGTAGATATGACATTTTGGAACACTGAACAGCTGGATTAGTTCCCCCTGTGAAGAAAGAAAACGCTAGAGAGAGGCAGACAGAGAGACAGTGAGACAGAGACAGAGAGACAGATAGACAGACAGAGACAGAAAGAAAGTCAGAGAGAGTGACAGACAGAAAGAAAGCCAGAGAGAGTGACAGACAGACAGACAGACAGAGTGAGAGAGGGAAAGCAGACAGACACACAGAGAGAGAGGGACAGGCAGACAGACAGAAAATGTATACAAACCAGAGTGGAGTGTGACCAATACATAAACCTGTCCCTTTACCCAGAGCCGCACAAAAACTGGACCAGCAGTGATAAGTAAAATATCAATGGTTATATTACACCGCGCGAGCTACACTTAAAGCTTTACTTAAGACCTGACAAGGAGAACACCTCGTTTTAAAAATTCATAAAGGCAGACAGACAGACAGACAGATAAATAGAAAGACATGTGAATATATATGAATAAATAGATATATAATATGGATAGATTGATGAATAGAGAGATAGATATGGTATTTGGGATTAAACCATAGAAACGGATGGATGGATGGATAGATAGATAGACACTAGGAACTATTATCATCCACGGTTGGTTTAAGAAAGTTCGTAATACAAGTCTGGCGATAGTGTGTCGCCCTGTTTATGACTCCTGCTTGCAAAAATATAAACAACCTTTCCCTCCCCTTCCCTTCCCTCCCCCTTCCCTTCCCTTTCCCTCCCCTGGTTGGTACACTGATCCCCTCTCCCTCACCCTCCCACTCACCCGCCCCTTCCCCACCTCTCCCCTCCCCTGGTTGGTGCACTGATCCCCTCCCCCCTCCCTCCCTCCCACTCACCCTCCCTTCCCCACCTCTCCCCTCCCCTGGTTGGTACACTGATCCCCTTCCCTCTCTCTCCCTTCCCATCCCCCTCCCCTCCCCCTCTCCCTTCCCCACCTCCCCCTCCCCTAGTTAGTACACTGCCTTTCCTCTTCCAGCTACCTCGTCACCGGGAACCTAACCTGGCCATCTTACGTCGAGTTCTTAAGTTACCGTAAGAATCAGTATCACGGGAGTTGTTTCATTCGGTCTAACATTCTATAATTGAGTAATAATTATACCTAAACAATCACATTTCATCCCGGACTAACGATGGATTAAAAGAATGTCATTTTATACGGTGACGATCTTGGTGCTGTGGCGAGGTATTAGTTTACAGAGATAAGAAGGATGGTTTTATCTTGTGGGGTGTGGAGGATGTGGTTGTAGGTGCTCCTGAAGGGGGTTTATGAGTGGTGGATGTGGTTGTAGTTGCTCCTGTAGGGGGTTATGAGTGGTGGATGTGGCTCTAAGTACTCCTGGAGGGGGGGGGGGGTGGTATGAAGACTTCCCTGGGCATTAGGTTGTCAGTGGACGGCTCCTCACCAAAGCTGTAACGTTACAAATTGGTGACTTGTCTTGTATGCCCAACTGTACAACCCGAAGCAACATTAAGAGGAATCTAAAAAATATCATCAAACACTGTAACCACACGAACGTTTAGGGCAGCACCAATAAGAGATACGCATAGTGATTATCGTTAAAACTAAACATTATAGATACAGTTTTATAATAACAGAATATACAAATAATTTCAGTAGGGTACGAGGCGTGGGCAGAGAAGGTTGATGAGGGTGTTGGTCATCAAGGAGTCTCGTAACAGAGTGGACTATCTCTTGCTCGTACTGTAGTGGGCTATCTCTCGCTCTTACTGTAGTGGGCTATCTCTCGCTCTTACTGTAGCGGGCTATCTCTCGTTCGTACTGTTGTGGACTATCTCTCGCTCGTACTGTAGTGGGCTATCTTTCGCTCGTTCTGTAGTGGGCTATTTCTCGCTCGTACTGTAGTGGGCTATCTCTCGCTCGGACTGTCGTGGACTATCTCTCGCTCGTACTGTAGTGTGCTATCTCTCGCCTGCAGTACCGTCGTGGACCATCTCGCTCGTACTCAGTTTGCCATCTCTCGCCTGTACTGTAGTGGGCTACTTCTCGCTCGTACTGCAGTGGGCCTCTCCTCGCTCGGACTGTAGGTGGGATCATCTCTCGCCTCGTACTGCAGTGGGCCTCTCTCTCTCAACTCGTACTGTTGTGGACTATCTCTCGCTCTTACTGTAGTGGGCTATCTCTCGCTCGTACTGTTGTGGGCTATCTTCCGCTCGTACTGTAGTGGGCTATCTTCCGCTCGTACTGTAGTGGGCAATCTCTCGCTCGTACTATAGTGGACTATCTCTCGCTCGTACTGTAGTGGGCTATCTCTCGCTCGTACTGTAGTGGGCTATCTCTCGCTCGTACTGGAGTGGGCTATCTCTCGCTCGTACTGGAGTGGGCTCTCTCTCCCCGCTCCACTTATCATCCGAGCGAGGTCGTTTGTGATGAGATATTCGGGTTTTTTGGTCATATATGTCTGAACTTCCCCCAAGGTGTGTGTGTGTGTGTATTCCTGAGGGAGGTTGGCTGTGTCCTCCTGCTGTAGGTGTACGTCGTTTAGTGAGAGGTCCTTCTTCTTGAACCTGTTTTAAGAACCTTCCTTGATGCTTGAATTCCGTTCTGGTATGAGGAAGATAACTTTTTAATTTTTAATGGGAGAGGAAGAGAGGAGGAAGGGGAGAGCAGGTAGAAGGAAGCGTGGGAGAAGTGGGGAAGGGGAGAGTGGGTAAAGGAAGAGGGATGGGTAGGGGGAAGGGAAAGGAGAGGGAGAAGGAAGGGGGAAAGGTTTATATGCAAGTTCTTCGCGTTTATTGTTAGTTTTTATTATTCGTGTGTATGAAATTTATTTATCGTATTATCTTGTGTGTACTTTTAAAAAAATCATAAATCTATCACACACACACACACACACACACGCACACACACACACACACGCACACACACACACACACATAAGGCCGTCATACACATAAGCCCATTAGAACCGTAACCTCCACTAGGAAACCGAAGAAACCCACCCCTGACAGACCATACCACCTCACTGAAGTTCCACGGATATGGTATGATCTCCCGTCTTTACTGCTATCCAACGTCACTTCCCTAGCTAACAAGTTCGACGAGCTGGCAACTACAGTCAGGTCAGCCGCCGCGAGCGTCGTTGCCATATGTGAGGCTTGGCAAATTGTGCCTGAAACGTGTCATATTGAGGGATATCAACTCTTTCATCACCTTCATTCACATAGACGCGGAGGGGGCGTTGCCCTCTTCTGTCAAGATGACCTACGCCCGTCACGCCTGGATGTTCAAGTCCCAGCAGATGTGGAAGCATTATGGGTACGTGTTGTGCCACGGGCCCACCCGCGCAACACTGCTTCCATCATAATCTGTGTGGCATACCATCCGCCTCGCTCACCCACCAGAGACACTCTTATCAATCATCTCATCACCACCTCAGACCACCTCAGAGTTAGGTACCCATGTGCCAAGTTAGTATTATGTGGGGATTTTAATGAAATTGACAC
>NW_024710700.1:0-19454 GCF_018991925.1 Homarus americanus | reverse complement strand
CAATCACTCTCCGTCTGGATCGCCACTCCAAGCAAATCAACCTTCTCTCTGCCCAGCTCAACTTGTTTGTGAAAACAATTGCGACATTGCAGAGGCAACAACAACTCATTCTGGACACCCTGACCCAACAGGGGCGCACTTTGCAAGCCCTGATGACCCTCCTCCTTCCATCTCCCGAGATGGAGGATCCATCCCTCGCACTCCCACTCCTCCCTCTCCATTTTTCTCAACAGAATTTGGTACCTCCTCTGGAGCCCTGTCTAGCCCCTCCGACTCATCTCACACCGGAGGCCGTTCCCTCCTCTTCTTACAATGGAACATCCAGGGACTTAGACCTCGCCGGACAGACCTCGCCCAGTTTGTGCTCTCCCATCAAGTAGATGTTGCTCTACTTCAGGAAACCATCACAGACGATGTTACTCCACTCCACCTCTCTGGCTATACTGTTTACACCCTGCTTCGGTACCGTGGGCAGGCTCGTGGCCTCATCACCCTTGTGCGTAACACCATTCCATCTGTTCGTCTCCCTTCACCTGACTCACATGGACCCCCGTCTGAATTACTTTCTGTCTCCCTTACTCTTGGTGACCGGACCCTTCGTGTAGTCAATGTCCATTTCAAGAGTGATTCTCTGGACCCTCAGGTTCTTCACGACCTCCATGATGGGATTCCCACTATTGTTCTTGGCGACTTTAATGCCCGCCATCCCACTCTTACTCCGGATCATCCCACGCCATGTACCCTTAACGGATCACATCTCTCACAGTTTCTTAATGGGGATGATGATGTTCGCTTTCTTTGTCCTGACGATCCTACTCGCCTCCCCCATAGTTCCCTTGATGTTGGCTTACTATTGAACGGCCATACCTCCTTTCATCCTACCGTCTGCACCGAGCCTTCTCTGTATAGTGACCATCTTGCCGTTACTACCCATCTCAGGCTCTCCTTCTCTGCCCCGACATCAGCTCCTTATCGATCCATTCGCCTTCGTCTCACACAAGATGCTGTTCCTTCCTTTACCTTTCTACCTGGGAAGATTCCTATGTTGTCCCCCAGTCCCTTGACTCTTACAGCGCTGATTTTGTTGATGCCGTGTATGACTCTGTCAATCGCGCTACCCCTCCACGCCCTCCCCGTCACCCCAGAAGTGCCACCAACTACTGGTATCGTATTCCTGCCATGAGACATCTCCGGCAGGTAACCTGTGATCTCCACTCTGCCATACGGAGGTCTCAGTCTCCAGAGGACTGGGAAGACTTCAAAAATTGGTGATCCTTTGCAACTCAGGAGCGCCGTCGGATACGTGAGGCAGACTGGCTATCCTTCATGGGGTCTCTATCGTTCCAGTCGTCACCCTCTTATGTATGGAATCGGATTAATGCTATACGGGGTACTCGACGGAGGCCTCCTCCCCACCCTGACCCCGCCTCCCTTGCCTGCTCTTTAATGGAGGACTGGGCACGAGCTTCCTCCCCTGAGGCACTTCCAGATCCAATGCAGGAGGCAGTGCAGGCCCGCATCGATGTGTCTGAGCCTGTTGTTCGTGCTGCTCTTACCCACTGATCATCCCATCACACAGTTCGAGCTTGACAGTGCTCGTCGCTCTAGAAAAGACACCTCTCCTGGGGATGATCAGATAACCTACTCCGTCCTCAACGCCTGCACTAATATTCCTAACGGCACCTTGCTTGCTCTCTACAATATGTCTTATGAACTTGGGGTTCTCCCGTCCAACTGGAAAAATGCCACTATTTTCCCCATCCCTAAGCCGGGAGATCCTGGGAAATATCGACCCATTAGTCTTACCTCCTGTGTTTGCAAGATGATGGAGAGGGTACTCCATCGTCGCCTTCTTCACACCATAGGCGGCTTCCACAACTCCCTCAATGGTTTCATTCAACATCGCAGCACAGCACACTCCATTGCTTCCTTTTATTGCAATCAGACTGCCCGCGTCTCCGTCTTCCTTGATATCAAGGGAGCCTTTGATACGGCTCAGCCTGCCTTCATTTTAGCTGAACTTGCACGGTTAGGGGTTAAAGGGAGACTTCTACAATGGATCGCCTCTTACCTCACTGGACGTCAGGCCCGGGTTCGCGTTGAAGGCTCTATGTCTCCTGTTCAAGAAATGAACCTAGGCACCCCTCAAGGTGGAGTCCTGAGTCCCACCTTGTTTAACACTCTCATGCACTCCATTGCATCTCTCCCGTGGCTGACAGAAGTTGTCCACTCAGGATATGCCGACGATGTCCTCCTCCAAGCCCCTGACTACCTCAGCATGCAGGAAGCCCTTGATCTGGTCTCCAGAGAGTGTGATTCACTTGGTTTCCTTCTTTCAACTGCGAAAACAAAAGCCGTGTGGCACGGTCGTGTTGTACCTCCACCCCTTCTCTTATCAGGAACGCCCTTGGACTGGGTTAATGAGACAAAATACCTGGGTGTGTATGTAACTCGCACACGTTGTCAGATCCCTGAAGTCCGCTATCTTCGAGACGTGCTTTCGGCGTCTCGCTCCCCTCTCTACCATGTGCAGGGGTTCCCTTGGTGCCACCATCCCTGTACTTCTCACCATGTACAAGTCCATTGTCCGTTCCTGTGTCGACTACGCCACCCCTGCCCTCGTCAACATTAGTCGGACTGCTGTCAACCGTCTCGAAGTTATCCAGAGGAAAGTTGCTCGTATCATCCTTGGGGCTCCTCAGTCGACACGCTCTACTTCTCTATATACCGAACTTGGTCTTTCCCCCTTACAGGATCGTCTCCAGGAGTTTTACCTAAAAACTGCCGTTTCCATTCTACGGGATCCTCGGGGCGACTACGTCCAAACCAACTTGACTCCTGCTGTCCGAGACCCACCTCCATCTAGAAGACAGTGGCGAGGGTCACTCATCCGAGCCCTTCAGGAACACGACCTCCTGCCTGATATTGTTGTCACCCCTGCTGTTGGTTCGTCTCCTCCCTGGCTGGATTTTCAACCTGAAGTGATTGCCCTCGGTGGACCGCTCCCGAAATCCCAGGTGAACCCTGTTATTCTCTGCAAATACCACCTCTCCAGGATCGCCCACTGGTCCCCAGGTAGGGTCGTCCTCTACACTGATGGTTCTGTTGACCCCGCTACAGGTAGGGCCGGGACTGGTGTCTACATCTCCCGTCCTGATGCCCCTGAGCCTATCAAACTGTCTCTCAGAGTTTCTGACGGGGTATCCGCCACTCAGGCTGAACTAATAGCCCTCCTTGCTGCCCTTCTCGCTGAGGAAGAAGCAGATGGTTTCTGCCCCTTGCTTATCTGTTGCGATTCCAGGTCTGCTCTCGACGGGATCGCATTTAGATCAGGGGAAAATAAGGACCACATCCTCCAAATACGAGGGTTAACATCCACACTTCAGGATGCAGGCCGTCCTGTGACATTCCTATGGATACCCAGTAATGTCGGTATCTTGGGGAATGAGGCAGCAGATGGCCTTGCCAAGAGAAGCTGCAACAAGGCCACACCTGACTACGTTGTTCCTCGAACACTTTTACAGATTAGGACCCAAATTCTCCGCAAACAGAGAGAAGCTCGGGAAGCAACCATCCCCCTGGACTCCCCGCCCACCTGGTACGATGTCCTCCGTAAACTTCCTGACCTCGCGTACGTCTATGGGGAAGGGTCGCGGAAAGGGGACGTGATTGCTGCCCGTATCATCATTAGGTATGACATTGCTTGGGAGATTGGTATCCCCGCATCCCCTGAGCAACGCTCTTGTGCATTATGCAGAAGACCCGACAGCCGCACCCTTATCCACTACCACCTGAGACGTCCCCACACACAAAGCTTCCGTGACGCATGCTGGACCACCACTCCACGACCCCCTGACGGAGACACGATGATCCTCCCCATACTGGCCAGATATTTTGTAAATAACATTGATTATGTGTTAAAGGAATATCCTTCCTTCCTTAGGCTTTAGTAAGCCCCTTTATAATATTTATACTGTATATATTTGTCACACTTGCCAGATGCTTCTGGTGTTATTGTACAGGGGTACCTAGTGACAGCACTAGGATCCCGCTTCCTCTATCAAGGAATAAACAATTGAAATTGAAATTGAAAATTGAATAATGGCAGGTTGAGGGAGAGGGCGATGTACTGTACAGAACTAAACAAATAATTTTTTGGAAATACATTTTTTTTAACATTCAGTGCCATAATATTCTGACTTCTACTGTTTAACTATAATCTGCCTACGCTACCGTTCACGGGATGAATATGGGTGCACAATAAACTAGCCGCTGTATGTGGCAAAATTCAAAAGCGGATCCCCGCCTTTTTTATAACATACTAGGAAACATCTCACACACACACACACACACGTATAGATGATCAGTAAGGAGGAGCCTCGACCTGAGCCCTGACAGAACGTTACAGGTGTACTATTTCGTCAGGCCGCGGTGAGGAAGTATATGAGAGTGATTTTGGAAGTTATATTTATGTTCCATATCACATATTTATGGTTTATGTGTGTGTGTGTGTGTGTGTGTGTCTGTAATTATGTTAGCTTATGTTTGGTTAGTTATTAGTTGGAGTAAGTTGTAGTGGAGATTTTTCAGGTTAGGTTAGATTAGATTAGGTTAGGTTGTGTTAGATTAGGTTAGTTATTAGTTGGAGTAAGCTGGAGTTAAGATTCTTCTGGATATACAAAACACTAAAGTTATTATCCAGCGTAATCCTCCCACACACCCCAGCAAAATGATTCACAATGGAGACTGATTAATGAATGCTTGTGTTGTGATAATAATTCCTCTTATTGATTAACGAACTTTAAATAAAATGGAACAAGGTTGAGTGATGGTTGTTGAACTGATATAGAAACGTTAAGTGGTAGTAGATATAGTGTAGAATAAGTCATTGAGTGATACTGTAGTTGTGTAGTACCCAAGTTTGGTTCACTTGAATGTTACTGAGGAAATTATTCAATCAGGCTTATTGGCTGACAGGTCTCGTCTCTCTTATGGCATTTGGCTGAATTAAGGTATTAAGTTTTCATAAATTTTAAACTATTACACTGTGGTTATATTACGACATATTAAACGATTAGTGTTATATTACGACATATTAAACGATTACACTGTGGTTATATTACGACATATTAAACGATTACAGTGTTATATTACGACATATTAAACGATTACAGTGTTATATTACGACATATTAAACGATTACAGTGTTATATTACGACATATTAAACGATCACATTGTCTATATAACGACATATCACCAATAAAAGGAAATATATAGTTTTTGTATATGTTTATCGCTACACATTATTTATGTGTTTCTGAATAACATAGCTGATTAATCAATGTTATTTATCACATATCACTTTAATAAGTATTTCAGCTTTCCTAACCTTATATAACATGTTTACCATCACGTGACACAGACAGACACCTCTCTCTGTGGTAAAACGGAGTTAGATACACGTCTCTCTCTCTCTCTCTCTCTCTCATGATCTGACATAACTCTTGGAAACTTCTGAATTAAACACCAGTAATATATCTTTGTACGATAGTTCCCCTTATGTTGTTAAATATGTATAAACTATTGAGAAATAATTAACAAAATAGTTACGTAACATCAAGTGTGTGTGTGTGTGTGTGCGCGCGTAATAAGGAGGACTAACAATCTTCACCTCACTGTAAGATCCTCCCACTTCACTACACATATCAACAGTAATCTGAAAATAAACCAGAGTAGAATATGTTCCCGCCTTGTTATCCTGTTAATTACGTTTGCGTGTCAATTGGTCGTTAACACCACCAGGTAACGTAATTACTAACGAAGTAATTTTATCTTCGAGGATTGTAATGCATGTTCCATTATTCTTAATTCCTTTGGCCAGACCACCAAATTGTTTCGCCCAGGTAATGATGATACAGGTGGACAGTTATGTTATGTATTTAAAAACGAAAATTTCATATGGTGCCGGAGTGTGTGTGTGTGTGTGTGTGTGTGTGTGTAGGTAGGTCAACAGCAGAGGTAGTTGTCATAAACCATGTACACCTCCCTCCTATTCTGTGTATTACATGTTAGTTGTGTCTTTATCGTGTTGGTCATTTATCCCTTATAAGTTAACACCCCCCCGTATTGTTATTTTGTTCTACTCATTCTCTTACACTTATTTCTCTACGTACTTAGGAGTCACATTGAGTAAAATCTTTTTCTATTTAATATTTCAGGTTTTACATATTCGTGCATAGGATCTTTACTCATAACTAAATCTTACCTTTATATATAGGACAATTTCCCCCATAATTACCAACTTTTACTTCAATACATCAACGTTTTGTCCGTAAATTGTTTTTGGTTATTTTTTACACCCAAAAATAATTAAGTTACGATTTATTTTGAAGTTCATCGGGAATGTGGTATATAAATATCACCACTAGATTGTTAGGTTAGGTTAGGTTAGGTTAGGTTAGGTTAGGTTAGGTTAAGTTAGGTTAAGTTAGGTTAGGTTAGGTTAGGTTAAGTTAGGTTAGGTTAGCTTAGGTTAGATTAAGTTAGGTTAGGTTAGGTTAGGTTAGGTTAGGTTAAGTTAAGTTAGGTTAGGTTAGGTTAGGTTAAGTTAGGTTAGGTTAAGTTAGGTTAGGTTAGGTTAGGTTAAGTTAAGTTTGGCCGTAGGTATAGTGTCTGGCCCGGTGAGCGAGGTATGGCTGTGAAAACGGGTCACAGTTTTATTTATCTCAAGTTGTTTATTTCTATTTTATAAACTAAAAAGAGTCAACAACATTTTCTTTATACACCAGTGTACAGTATACAGTGTTGTGTATGGTGTATAACGAGGCCGCTCCTGTGTATGATGTCTTTGTCTTGTTGTGTATGTATGTATTGTTACTCGTATGATGTACTGTATGGTAGGGTTGCCATCACTCAGTTTAAGATAACTTTAATCGCTAGATTTAAGGTCCCCTAAAAATATTGTCGGTCGCTGTTCATAATTCAATCTGTCTACTCTGATTGGATCTAATTTCATGGATCTCTAGTTATTATCAATCATCTCTTTATTTTTTATGACAATTCGTGAAACTTTACATTTTAGTTTTTAATTAGTTTTTCGCTCATTGAATCTCATTTGTCTCTTGAAATTTAACTTCTGTTTGATTCTTGACGTAATTATCTGACGTGGTACTTTATTTTATTATTTTTAAGTTTACACACACACACACACACACACACACACACACACACACACACACACACACACACACACACACACACACACACACACACACACACACGAGTTTCAAGACGCTGAGAGACAAGTAAGCATAACGAGATGAATATTAAAGATAAAGAAGGAATATGGATAAAGAAGAAAGAACGATAGGGCTGGATAAAGGTTAGGGAAGAGAGAGACAAAAGGGATAAAGATTAAGTAAATAAAAAAGGCGAAAAGGGATACCTCCATCCCCTCTCCTCTCAACATCATACTACAGTACCCTACCCTACACTCGCCTACACCACAGCACACTACACTACCCTACACCACAGCACACTACACTCGCCTACACCACAGCACTCTACACTACCCTACACCACAGCACACTGCACTACCCTACACCACAGCACTCTACACTACCCTACACCACAGCACACTACACTACCCTACACCACAGCACTCTACACCACCCACACCACAGCACACACCACACACTACCCCACACCACACAGCACACTCTACACGCCCCACACCACACAGCACACTACACTACCCTACACCACAGCACACTACACTACCCTACACCACAGCACTCTACACTACCCTACACCACAGCACACTACACTACCCTACACCACAGCACACTACCATACAGCACTTCCATACCCGAGTGATCAGTTGTGAGCAACTGGCTGGGCCCAGCCTCGACCTGCTCCCGGCGGTGCTACAGGCCACCGCCACGGGTCTACTGTCGGCTTTTCTGAAGGTTCTTTTATGTTACATTTGTTGGTTTTGTTGTTTTTCTTTAATAATTCATATATTTACGTAGTTTTTCTCAGGATTTGTATGAATTTATACTCAAATAGCAGAGTTACAATTGTATTGACGCTGTGTGTGGCCCTTTTACAGCCAATCTTGGCTACTAACTCAAGATAAAGAAGGAATTGCCGTAAATAAAAAGGTCCGGCGCTCTTCTCAGGCTCGACCGCTGTCACCCAAACTGAAACAGACAACTGTCCCTTGACTCACCACGTAACCATAACGTATCTGATTGAGTTGTTAAGCAACAGGAACACTTTGGTAAAAGAAGAAATAATAACAACTTGTAGGAATCTCTCTGTCTGTCTGTTGGTCTGTGTCTGTGTCTCTGTCTGCGTGTCTCAGTCTCTGTCTGTCTTTATATCTCAATCTCTGTCTGTGTGTCTGTGTCTGTTTCTGTCTGTCTGTCTCTGTCTGTTTGTCTCAATCTCTATCTGTATTTGTCTTTGTCTGTCTGTCTCTGTCTGCCAGACAGACATAAACTGAAACAGACAAACAGACAGATATTGAGACACAAAGATAAATAGACTGAGAGACACACAGGCAGAGACACTCACACACAGACAGAGACCAACAGACAGACGGACAGAGATAGTCAGACAGACAGACAGAATGCGAAAGGTAGACAGGCAGAGGCAGACATACAGATAGACAGTCAGGCAGGGACCTACATTGTGAGAAAGATATGACAGGCAGAGAGAGACGCAGACACACAGTCAGACAGAGACAGACAAAGTGAGAATGACAGAGAGACAGACAGGGTGAGAAAGACATACAGACAGACAGACATATAGTCAAAGTGATAAAGATAGAACAGACATACAGACAGATAGACAGAGACAGTCAGACCAAATGACAGACGGACAAAGACAGTTAGGCAAACAGATATAGACAAAATGAGACTGTCAGACAGACAGATAACGAATGAGAGAAAGACATAGACATACCAAGACAGAAATAGACAGACAGAGACAGACACTCAGACAGACATACAGAGACTGACAGACAGACACACAGAGACATAAAGAGACTGACAGATAGACAAACAGAGACAGACGGAGACAGACACAGAGAAACAAAGAAAGATAGACAGAGACACACACAGACAGCAAACAGACAGACAGACAGAAGGAGAGGGACAGACAGAAACAGAGAGACGGAGACGGAGACTAACACAGACGAAAGAGACAGACAGACAGACAGAGACAGTCAGACAGACGGGCAGAAACACTCTGTCTGTCTGTCTGTCGTTTTCTGTGTCTTTGTCTTTCTTACAATATCGGTCTCTGTCTCTCTAGCTGTCTCTGCCCGATTGCCTTTCTCACTCTGATTGCCTGTCTGTCCGTCTGCCTATCACTGTCTGTCTGTCTATCTCTGTGTATCTGTCACTCTATGCCTGTCTGTGTTTTCTCTTGTATGAATGTCTCTGTGTCTGTCTGACTATCTCTGTCCGTCTGTCTGTTGGCCTCTGTCTGTCTGTGTGTATCTCTCGGTCTCTGTCTGTCTCTCTCATAATTCAGATGAAAATTATGCCAACACAAAAATATATTTTACATACATAACAATAATATGTTTATACGTGAATCTGTATTACAAAAAATAGATGATGTAAGAAATACAAAGGCGCTGATTTTCCAACTGAAAGGCGCGATAAAAGCAGCTTTCCTTATGCACGAGACACAACAAACAAATAATGTAATATATAGTCAAAGCTGATGCGAGTTGGAATTGAGGCGGAACAACCAGAAAAATGTTCCAAGTATTTCTTCTTTTACCAAAGTGTTCCTGTTCCTTTTTATTTACATTATCATTTGTACGACGATTGCTTCCTTATCTTGAGTTAGTGTATATACAACTTATTTATCAACTTATGTCTTTGTAATATATCAGCGGCAACACACACACACACTGCAGCGCTATTTGTCTTATTTAAAACCATTTGTACGAGTTTCTTGACTTCCATTTATACACCTCGATCATATCGCCCCTCACTCTACGTCTCTCCAGGGAGTACAAATTTATGTGCTTTAATCTGTCTCTGTATTCAAGGTTCGTAATACCCTGGATTATTAGTCTTGTCATTTTCCTCTGAATTAATTCTAGGGATTCTGTATCCATTCTGTAGTACGGTGACCAGAACTGAACTGCTTATTCCAAGTGAGGTACTTTGTTACCCCTCTTCCCTACTTATCATTACTCCTAAATCTTTCACACGCACACACAACAGTTGTAACTTGTAAACAACAACTCTAGCTCTGCTATTTGAGTATAAATTCAAACATATCCTGAGAAAAACTGCATAAACATATGAATTATTAAAGAAAAAAGAAAAAACACCATATGTAACATAAATAGGCCTTGGAAAAGGCCGATAGTAGACCCCCTGGCGGTGGCATGACGAACTACGTACCACCGTCTAGCGCCGCCGGGACCAGGTCGAGGCTGGGCCCAGCCAGTTGCTCACTTGAACTGATCACTCGGGTGGGTGACTTAAACACAAGACACTCACGAGTATGGCATTGATCCCTGCACTGCCCTTAACTGGGTAGTGATGTTGGGAGCTGTCATCTCGACCTAAACTGTGACATCGCGACTATGACATCCCGACAATGACATCCCGAAGATGACATTGATCCCTGCACTGCCCTTAACTGGGTGGTGATGTTGGGAGCTGTCATCTCGACCTGAACTGTGACATCCCGACTATGACATCCCGACAATGACATCCCGAAGATGGCATTGATCCCTGCACTGCCCTTAACTGGGTGGTGATGTTGGGAGCTGTCATCTCGACCTGAACTGTGACATCCCGACTATGACATCCCGACAATGACATCCCGAAGATGGCATTGATCCCTGCACTGCCCTTAACTGGGTGGTGATGTTGGGAGCTGTCATCTCGACCTGAACTGTGACATCCCGACTATGACATCCCGACAATGACATCCTGAAGATGATGATGATCCCCGTAATCGCCTTAACTGGGTGGTGATAGAGTCATCTCGACCTTAACTGTGACATCCCGTCTATGACATCCCGACAATGACATCCCGAAGATGACATTGATCCCTGCACTGCCCTTAACTGGGTGGTGATGTTGGGAGCTGTCATCTCGACCTTAACTGTGACATCCCGACTATGACATCCTGACTATGACATCCCGAAGATGACATTGATCCCTGCACTGCCCTTAACTGGGTGGTGATGTTGGGAGCTGTCATCTGAAAAACATCCCCCCCATCCGCCCATCCTGGGAGGTGCGGAATGCACGGTCCTCCAGCTACAACGGAAGGTACTCACGATCCACCCGACTGGGAAGGGCGGGATCCCCATCCCCATCCCCCTCACCCATCCTGCCTGTCCTGGAGGTGATGAATGGTACCATCCGTCAGGCGCAGACGGAAAGTATCCCGACCCACCGACTGGGAAGGGCGTGGAATCCCCCCCCCCATCCCCCCTATCCCCCTCCCCCATCCTCGCCCATCCTGTGAGGTGGTGAATGGTACCATCCGTCAGGCGCAGACGGAAGGTATCACGATTCCACCGACTGGGAAGGGCGTGGAAACCCCCCCATTCCCCCCATCCCCCTCCCCCATCCTCGCCCATCCTGGGAGGTGGAGAATGGCACCATCCGTCAGGCGCCGACGGAAGGTATCAGGACCCACCCACTGGGAAGGGCGTGGAAACCCCCCCATTCCCCCCATCCCCCTCCCCCATCCTCGCCCATCCTGGGAGAGGTAGGATGGTACCATCCACAGGGCGCAGACGGAAGGTAATAGGACTCCACTGACTGGAAGGCGTGAATCCCACCTCCCCTCATCCCCCATCCTGCCCATACTGGGAGGTGATGAATGGCACCATCCGTCAGGCGCAGACGGAAGGTATCACGACCCACCGACTGGGAAGGGCGTGGAATCCCCCCCCCATCCCCCCCATCCCCCTCCCCCATCCTTGCCCATCCTGGAAGGTGGTGAATGGTACCATCCGTCAGGCGCAGACGGAAGGTATCAGGACCCACTTCACGGGCAAGGGAATCCTCCATCCCCTGCCCATCCCAGAGGTGGCGGAATGGTACCATCTGTCAGGCGCAGACGAAGCGTTATCACGACCCACCGACTGGGAAGGGCGGAACTTCCATCCCCCCTGCATTCCTCCCCCCCATCCTCACCTATCCTGGAGGTGGTGAATGGTGTACCATCCCGTCAGGCGCAGACTCTGAAGGTAATCACGACCCACCGACTGGAAGGGCGTGAACTCCCATCCTCCCCCATCCTCACCATCCTGGAGGTGGGGTGAATGGTACCATCCAACAAGTAACAGACGGAAGGTATCAGACTCCACTGATCGGGAAGGGCGTGAATCCCACCCCCATCCCCCCCCATCCCTCCCCCATCCTCGCCCATCCTGGGAGGTGGTGAATGGTACCATCCGTCAGGCGCAGACGGAAGGTATCACGACCAACCGACTGGGAAGGGCGTGGAATCCCCCCCCCCCATCCCCCTCCCCTATCTTCACCCATCCTGGGAGGTGGTGAATGGTACCATCCGTCAGGCGCAGACGGAAGGTATCAGGACCCACCGACTGGGAAGGCTATGAATCCCCCTCCTCCTCCTCCCTTTCTGCCTCACCCCATTGTCTTCCCTTCATCTTTACTCTAACATTCTTTTCTTTCTCCTTTCTTTTCGTTTTCCTATCATTTTCCTCCTCTCATCCTCTCTTTTTTATTTCTCCCCCTTCATTCTTTCCTTCTCCTTTCCCTTTTTCCTCACTCCTTCATCTTCCTTCCTTACCCTTCTCTCTTCCTCGCATTCTTTCTCTGTTTTTACCCTCTCTCTTCCTCTCCTTTCATCTTATCCTCTATCGTTCTTTCTGTCTCTATCACCTCTCATATCTCTCCCTCTCACCCCCTCCTCTCCCTCTCACCCCTTCTTCCACCCTCTCACCTCTTCCTCTCCCTCTCACCCCTCATGTCCCTCTCACCTCCCCTCTCCCTCTCACCCCTGCTCTTCCTTTCACTCCCTCCTCTTCCTCCCACCCAGCTCCTCTCCCTCTCACCCACCTCATCTCCCTTTCACCCACCTCCTCTTCCTCTCATCCACCTCCTCTTCCTCTCATCCACCTCCTCCTCCCTCTCACCCCTTCCTCTCTCTCTCTCACTCCTTCCTCTCCCTCTCACCCCTTACTCTCCCTCTCACCTCTTACTCTCCCTCTCACCTCTTTCTCTCCCTCTCACCCCTTCCTTTCCTCTCAAAACACACGCGGATCAGGGCATGATTGATGGGTATGATAGGAAGGCCGAATGATTGATTGATTGATGAATTGAAGGGATATGCATTTTGATAGATTGATAGACTGATAGATGTGATGGATAACCAGCCAGCCAGACAGACAGACAGACAGACACAGACAGATATAGACTGGATTGATAGACACAGTAGATTGGTTGATTGACAAATAATTAGTTGAATAAATTGATAGATGTTTATTTACAAGAAATAATATAGTTGTATATATAAATGAACTATATATAAATTTACATATAGAAACGCACAAACTTATACACATTGAAGTACAGTACATTTATATAGATTATAAAGCAAAGATAGGGAAGTACAAACATACACACACACATAGACACACAAACAAACACGTACAAATAACCACACACACACACAAAACACACACACAATCATCTACTTCACATTGGGTGGATCAGTGTGAAATTTTAGGCAGTGTTTGCAAAGATAGATTACAGGGTTGGAAGCTGCTGAGTGTCTGTACTATTATCTGTCACTCTTACCAGCTTTAGCACGTCAACACGATAGAGAGAGAGAGAGAGAGAGAGAGACTTCATCACAACACCGGGGGGGGGGGGAACTGCCTGTATTAATCATCATTTGCTCACAACACTTCTCCACACCTGTAAAAAACTCACCTAAACCTTCCGATACTTTAATTAAAATGAATCACCTTTGTAAATCGGCGTGAAAGACCAGCGCATTTATATTACACATTACTTAAATAATCACTCAGTAACTTAAAGAAGTTCACATTTTCTCTATAACATAATTTGCTTTTCATGGCTGCTATAGTGTGTGTATGGAGAGAGAGAGAGAGAGATTACAGTCTTTCTATAATTATAAATATACCGTCACCGTTTAGCTGTTTATTTTCACTTAGTTATATGATCTGTCACTACTGTCAGTTAGACGCACCTGTCTCCACGCAGTTTTACCATCACATGTATATGAATCCTGACTTTGATACCTGTATTACCTTTCGTCATACTCCCGTACACACCTGCCTTCCTCTGACGTCAGTGCCGTCTACACACCTGTTATCACTGGTCATCAACACTATCATGAGACGTCCTTAGCCCCAGGTATACAGTTTCCTTCACCTGTCAACAATGCAATGTACACACGTCTTCACCTGTCAACATCACCGTCTCCACCTGTCAAAAGTTCTGTCCGTTAACTCCTTCACCTATCGACATCTCCTGTCTATAGGCTGTCATCATCACCATTTTCACCACAACTGCAGGTAGACACACGGCTTCCTCGACCTGTCATCACCATCAGGTACACTCGTCACAACCACCACCAGGGCCACTCTCTGACATAATCGCCAGTGTCATCGACTAAACTCTCCAATCGGTCGAGACCTCGAAACTCTATCTTACGAAGCGCGAAATCCATCCTTCTTCAAGACTACAGCAGGAGGAAACAACAGCGACGAAAAGTCCCTTATGATGTACTCGTCCTTCTCATGAAGCTCCTGTAGAAGGCCGTCTTGTTGAAGGGACTGTTAGAGAAATACCCTCCTACTGGACAACATCAAGGAGTATTTACCATCTGTAGGAGTCGTCTTTATACTTGTTGAGTTTAATGAGGAGTGAGGGAAGGGGTAGAGGGGTAAGTTCCTCCTCGTTTCTCCTGTTGGTGGTCTCTCGTCTGTGTGTCTTCAGCTCCCCCCTTCGCCCGGAGTCCACGCGTGTTGTGCCTCCCGCCGGGTAATTGACTTATCGAGTCGGCGTCGTGAGGAATTGTGGTGTTATTATGATTACTATCATTGCCCGGTGACCTCGTATCACCGGGGCGCGAGGGTGAGTGGGGGGGAGGGGAGGTAGAGTGCGTGGCAGCAGAGAACGAAAATGGTTGGAATTTGAGTGTGTGTGTGTGTGTGTGTGTTGAAGTAAGAGTCATGTATAGTAGTGTGTGTGCTGGAGTGAGAGGGTAAGAACGTGTGTGTTGGACTGAATGTTGTGAAAAAAGTGTGTTGTAGTGAGAGGCAAGTGTGGTAGAGTGTGTGTTGCTGTAAGAGGGAGATGTGACAAAGTCTGTGTTGGAGTGAGAAGGATGTATAGTAGAGTGTGTGTTGAAATGAGATGGAAGTGTGTGTGTGTGTGTTAGAGTGCGAGGTGGTTGTAGTAGTGTGTGTGTGTGTGTGTGTTAGAGTGCGAGGTGGTTGTAGTAATGTGTGTGTGTGTGTGTCCTGTAGACCGTGAGATAGGAGCATTTAAGTGTGTTTGAATGGTAAGGTTATCTACCGAAGTGAATAAATATAACATTGTTCAGTACAAGAACGACATATAATGAAGATGTAAGTTAATTAAAGTGTCTCCCTCTAAGTGTATAATGGTGAACATTTTTATAACTCAGTAGATATCTCAATTTATAAGAGGAGAAAATGACTATAAATAACTTTAGGATTATAACTATGATTATAAACTATAAGAAGAAATTATAATGAACTTGAAAGCACTGAAAGATGCATTTGAAGTAAATATATATATATATATATATATATATATATATATATATATATATATATATATATATATATATATATATATATATATATATATATACATATATATATACTTCAAATGCATCTTTCAGTGCTTTCAAGTTCATTATAATTTCTTCTTATAGTTTATAATCATAGTTATAATCCTAAAGTTATTTATAGTCATTTTCTCCTCTTATAAATTGAGATATCTACTGAGTTATAAAAATGTTCACCATTATACACTTAGGTGTGATGAAGGTAATTTTTCATAATTGGGTCAAAACGTTTGAGACACAGTATGACTTTGGCTATTAAACGAGTAATTTGTATATCCGAATAGTAAACAACGGGCAAGAAATTTTTAAAGCATTAGTATGGTTAAGGTGTAGAATGTAAATGTACACAGTGTGGGTATAGAACGTAGGTGTGTATGTAGTTAGTGTATGATAGTAGATATAAAAGCATATAAAGATAAAACTGTATTTAAACATATATTCGTGTTGGCAGATTATATGTCTCTGTTTGTTTTAGAGTACTGTAGGTATTTTTTGTTTCATAAATAATACGTAGTCTTCTTTATCTAACGCCCCCCATCAACATCAGTTCACGTTATCACAAGGTGTAATTTCACGCTTCATATGTTCAATAAGTTGGAAGAATACCAGCAACCCACCTGTCTTGTTCTCTCGCAACACGACTCCTCTTGACCAGTCCAGATGTTCTTTTGTCCGCACGATATGTAAATGATCCGCATAAAAGTGACCAAATTGGCGTCGTGTATGGAGAACAGCTGGACGACGGACCACCACCACCACCATCAATGTTTCACGTGACATCTACTCTTAGGCTCCGCGGTGGTTCTTTGTGTGTCAATGTGATGCTTGGTGAGGCTTCTTTTATGAATATTGTGGAGCATTAGTGACGATTCAGAATTATTTATGTACTGTATGTTGGGGGTTTGATGAAGTTTGTTTATATACATATAACTTGTCAAAATTACCTTAATAATAATGTACTATAGAACGTAACAATAATGTATGTTTATTTCAGTCGTATAATACACTAAATACAGAATAAACATCAAACTTAATAATGTTTTATGTTGGGTTTTCAGTACATCTCTTATGGCCACGAAACACTAAAGTAAATATGTATATATGACTTATTCTTTAAATTAACTTTTATTACAAGTCCTGTCGAAAATGGCCAATAACAATAATAGGTTAAAGTTACTCTCCAAGATGTTCGTAACTGAAAGAACTTCATGATAGTTAATGATTATATTCTCAGGGTCCTCAGTTCCTGTATCAGTGAACAGAAAGAACCAAACCTATTATCAATCGTGTTCTTCCATTTGCTGTTTGTCATGGTTCCTCAAACACCCTTCCACACGGCACCATCACCAAATCCGACAATTTCATGCTTGTCTCTGTCTTTCTCATCAGCTCACAATTTCAGTTTATTTGTGACACGAAGGAGGCTGTAGGACACTTCTTTCTACGAACCGAGGAGAGAGAGAGAGAGACTTTGAACCTAAAATGTCGAAGTGGTGTAGACAATTAAATTTAATCTATCATAAGTTTACGTCATTCATTATTGTGTATGAAAATTAATGGACAAACGAGTGAGAGATATAGTGTCCTTCTGTGGCACACACACACACACACACACACACACACACAAGACACTTATGTTAATGCTTGACCTGTATATTTATATATGTATATAACTTGGTAAATGTTATATGTAAATTTACCGAACTGTCTTATTGAAATATATAAACAACACCTTCATGCTAAAGACATTCACTTGTGTGCTTATACATAGATTGATACAGGTACAGATGATAAACATATTTAATTACAGGTATATTGGTTGATGAATAAATAAACAGATAAAACCAAATAGATTTATAGAAAAGTAGGTCAGTAAAATAGATAAAAGACACAAATAGATGGATAGATTGACTACTAGGATGAGAAATTGATACTTATATATATGTAGATAAGGAGATATAAACCTTATCATGAATTTGCAATAAACTAATAAATTATGACATGATAATAGCATTTTGTATGTATGTATGTATGTATGTATGTATGTATGTATGTATGTATGTATGTATGTATGTATGTGTCTGTCTGCCTGTCTGTCTGTCTGTAATAATAATAATAATAATAATAATAATAATAATAATAATAATAATAATAATAATAATAATAATAATAATAATAATTAACGGTTTATTGAAAGAGCATGGCAGCCGGAAGGCTGAAAATATACATTTACATAATTGGGGAATGGGTCTCTTGATTGACAAATAACATACAAGTAACATACAGTAAGTGATACAAATATGATGTATAATAACTAGGTGGGGAGAAGCTCAAACTACAGGGCATTTCTACATAGTAACAGTGCAAAAAGTAAGATTGACTGGGAGTGAATACACTGGTTGATTACAAGTTATTGATAATTTTTACAATGGTTGGGACTGGACTGTTCTCACAGCGATCAGTCCGTGCTCGTATGGGCTGGATGCAGTTGTGGTGTCGAACAGCAATTCTCAGACGAGGGATCTCGGGTGGTAGTTACCGTCTGTCTGTCTCAGTATAAACTAAGAAGAAATATGCAGAATAACACACACACACACAAAGAGAACGAAGATAAAAAATATTACGTAAATTTAAATGCATTACAAGTAGAGAACATTAAGAAAACCATAATAAAGTTAATGCATCACAAGCACAGGGAATAAACAGTGTTACATGTACTTTAAGTCAGATCAAGTACAGAGCATTAAGTATGTAAGTTAATATGTAGTAAGTAATGACTATAATATCACATGCTCTTTAATGCATTACAAACAAGTACAAAACAACAACAACAGATGTAACTTAAAATAAAAAAACCAAGCAATGAGTATTATGTGAAATGTGCTTTAATGCATAACGAGTACAGGGCATTAGAGTCCAGACTTATGAGCTGCTGTGTTAAGAAAACTTTCACTTGCCTTTGTAATGCCCGACGTATATCTGCTTGTGTCTTGCAGTTGAGGTTCACCGCCACGACATATCATTCTCATTTTTCACATCTCGAATATTACGAAGAAATACGTGATTATTGTCTTTTATTACACATACTGATTTGATTTAGCCTTTTTTCTTATGAATTTTGCCTCAATCTTCTTTTTCTCTTATTTTTTACCTTTTTTTTCATATGGGTAATTCTCTCTCTCTCTCTCTCTCTCTCTCTCTCTCCTTGTCGTTTTTGTGTTCCTTCCTCTTCCTGTCTTTTCGTCTGCTTTGTTTCTTTATTCCGTGTTTTTCTTCCTCTTTCTGTTCCTCTAATCGTTTCACTAATAGTTTTTATTTACTAATCCTCTTTTTTCCCTCTTTACTATACCCGCCGCAGGTTCCTCCCTTCATCTCTCTCTCTCTTCCCCCCAACGCAAACCCCTTCCATGCTTCCAACCCCTCTCACCGCATCCCCCTCTCTCCTACCCTTCCCACTACACCCCCTCCCTTTCACACCTCCCATTCCTCAGCACCCCCTCAGAACCCCTCCCTCCCCCTCCCATCCCGCAGCACCCCTCCTTTCCTCCACCCTAAGCACCCCTCCCTCCCTCCCATCCCCCAGCAC
>NW_024710699.1:0-13634 GCF_018991925.1 Homarus americanus | reverse complement strand
TCTAGTTTCGGTTGCAGTATTGCTCCTCCTCCTTGTCCTTCCCTCTTTTTCTCTCCTCCTCACCTCCTCACCCTCTCAATCTCCCCCTACCTACCTCCCTCTTCTTCCCCCCCCCCCACCCCCACCCCCCCCATTTGTGTTTTTGGTCCATATTAGACCCGTAAAATATTCTTGTGTTTGGTTATGATTTTTGAGAGAGAGAGGAAAAAAAGACAATAAAATAAGGAAATTAAATAAAACTAACACAAGCAAAAAAAACTAATACAAGAAAAAATTGAAAGAAAATGAAGAAAGAAAGAAAGAGATTTAACATCCAATTACTCAGGACAAATCTACATAAATGTCTAGGATAAGTCATGTGTTCACTTCTGATCAGGTAGTAAAACACTTTACTTCAGTCTATCCTCAATAACGTGATATTTATGGTAACTTTGTTGTGTGTGTGTGTGTGTGTGTGTGTGTGTGTGTGTGTGTATGTGCGTGTGTGTGTGTGTCTGTGTGTGTGTGTGTGTGTGTGTGTGTGTGCGTGTGTGTGTGTGTGTGTGTGTGTGTGTGTGTGTGTGTGCGTGTGTGTGTGTGTGTGTGTGTGTGTGTGTGTGTGTGTGTGTCTGTGTGTGTGCGTGTGTGTGTGTGTGTGTGTGTGTGTGTGTATGTGCGTGTGTGTGTGTGTGTGTATGTGCGTGTGTGTGTGTGTGTGTGTGTGTGTGTGTGTGTGTGTGTGTGTGTGTGTGTGTGTGTGTGTGTGTGTGTGTGTGTGCGTGTGTGTGTGTGTGTGTGTGTGTGTGTGTGTGTGTGTGTGTGTGTGTGTGCGTGTGTGTGTGTGTGTGTGTGTGTGTGTGTGTGTGTGTGTGTGTGTGTGTGTGTGTGTGTGTGTGTGTTCTATATCACGACAACTCGAAGAAACAAATACCAGTAAAAAAAATCTAAAAAAAAAGGTATCTATTTTAGAGAACAAACTCCAAGAATAAACGAAAACAAAAGAAAAAAAAGGTACGATAAAACAAAGATAAAAACAACAACAGTAAAACAAGACAAAAACTTTATTCTAATTTGTTTTAAAATAGTCACAGGGAAACGTTTCTTATCCGGAAAAGAACAAAAACAATAAAATAAAAATAAAATCAGGTAAAAGTTTAGCAGAGGCGACTGACGATGTAGAGTAGTTGCCCCCCCCTCTCTACCCCCTCCCTCCCTACATCCCTCCCCCTTCCTTCCCTCCTCTACCCCTACCCTACGACCCTTCCCTTCCCTCCCATCCGCCCCCTCCATACTTTCGCTCTCTCCCCTCCTTCTTTACCTCCCCTGCTTCCTCTTCCCTCCCTCCCTCTCCCTCCCTCTGCCTTCCCCAACCCCTATCCCTCCCCTTCCTCCCTCTCTCCCCACACCCTCCTTCCCTCTTCCCTCCCCTCCTCTCCTCCACTACGCCAACCTCTCCCTCCCCTTCCTCCCCTCCCTGCCACACCTCCCTTCCTCTTCCTCCCTCCCTCTGCCAGCCCTCTCCCTCCTTCCCTCCCCTCTCCCCTCCCTCTGCCAACCTCCCTCCCCTTCCCTCCCTCTCCTACCCACCCTCCTTCCCTCTTCCTCCCCTCCCTCTGTAAGCCTCCCCTCCCCCTCCCTACCCACACCTCCTTCCTCTTCCCCTCCCCTCCCTCTGCCGACCTCTCCCTCCCCCTCCTACCCGCACCCTCCTTCCCTCCTTGCCTCCCTCCCTCCATTATAAACCAACCCCCTGAAGCTCTCCCATATGGCCCCATACACAAGATGGCGGTGATCCCAGCAGTTGGCCTCGACGGCACAACTTCAGATCTTACGACAACGATAGCAACAGAAACCCGGCAGCTTATGACCACGGGTAAGGACTCTAGGACTCAGGGACTGTTCCTCCGACGATAAGAAGAGTCCTACTTGAGCCTATGAGTTGAGTCTTTGATGGGAGGAAAGTTGTGTTTGAGTTTTATCCGGCAAGCGTAGGAGGGTCACTTAGGGTCACTTTAGGTCACGGATGATGGAGGCTGAGGAGGCATTACTAATAATCTTCACCCCTGTAGGAGGAGGGAGGGTGTGGGTGAAGGTTGGGTGTGTGGATGAAGGCGCTGAAGGCGTGGGTGAGGGTGTTGGAAGCATGGGTGAGGGGGCGGAAGGCCTGAATGAGGGGGCTGAAGGCGTGAGAGAGAGAGAGAGAGAGAGAGAGAGCACGTGAATAATTCCACTGCACCAATTTTCTCCATCAAGGGTTCATACACCTTTCTAACACACTAAATTTCTACCTGGTCCTCGAAACACCTATGAATCTCCTATAACGAACCACCCAAACTCAAGTACGAACCACCGAGACTCGAGGACAAACCAACAAGACTCGGGGCCAGACCACTGGAACACAGAACAGACCACCACCACGGGGCTCGAGGACAAACCAACAAGACTCGAGGACGAACCACTAGAATTCCAATTACAGATTCCGTCGCTCAAGGGGGACCATAGATCACTTTACCCTACTGAATAATCATGGCGGGAATCGTGGAGTTGGAATCATGACGGGAATCGTGGAGTTAGAATCTTGAGAAACTAAGAATATAGTTGGAGTTTGTAATCACCATTGAACACTGATGCTACGTGTTACAATTAGTGGATCCTTCGTTAATCAAAGGTGGCTTGGCGGTAAACAGTGAAGAGGAGGAAGAAAGCCAGTCTATGAAGCCAGGGTGATTTGAATGTTAACATCTCTTCATAATATTTAAAGTCCACTGAAAGTCTTATTTTTCTGGGCCACCATTTGAGAAGTCGATTAAACATGTCAAGCCAGTTCAATAATCTAGAATCATTTACACCAGCTAATTCGAGTAAGACAATTACGCCGGCGAAGTCAGCTAAGCCGGTTAACTCACCCAAGTCACTTAAGTCAGCTAAAACATTCAAGCCAATTAAATTGGTTAAGCCAGCTAAACCATACAAGAGAGATAAGTCAGTAAAGCCGGCGAAACCATTCTAGTAAACTAGTCAGGCCATCCAAGCCAGATAAGCCAACTAAGCCAAGTAGGTCAAATAAGCCAGGTTCACCGAGCCAGCCCTCCCAGTTCACATACATAGGGACAATACATACCAGTTAATTAAGGCCCAACTACCGTAAGATAAGCAATTGACACGGAGCTAATCTCTCCCTAATCCCTCGAAGATTAACACTGGTGATTGAGAACGAGATGGCTGTGCTGTGATTACCTTACGAGGGTCAACAAGTCCAGGTGATAAATAGTGATCTAATCCCGTTTCATACGTGATAGTTATTAATTGTATTTTTGTTTAAGATTGTGAACTTGACGATTGAAGTGTAATTTGTTTTGTGAACTGTGTCGTGAGTAGTGTGTGAATTGTGTGGTGATTGAGGTGTGCAAAATGTGTAAATTGTGTAAATCGTAATAAGAGTGAGGTGTGTAAATTGTTTTGACTTGACTAACATTTTGTAAATTTGGGATTGATTGTGTAAATTGTGTAAAACTGTAATAGCGTGTAAAATGATTAAATTGCGTGAACATGTTTGAATTGTGAGAAGTGTGTAAATTCTATAAACTTTTAATAAATTCTTTAATGAATATAAATGCAGTAAATTGCGTAAAAATGGGATGTGCAAAATTCCGTTCATTAAGAAATTTGTGTATATTGTGAAAGTCCAAATCTGTTTAGATTTTTTTTATTAGCCGCAGACATTTGAGTAAATTGTGCAAACTGTGTAACACAATACCCAAACATGTGAAAGTATTTTACATAAACTAATAAACTTCGCATGTCGAGCCAAATTCGGTCAGCTGCGCACATTTACGCAAAAGTGTGTAAAATTGTGCAAAAACGTGTAAATAACGTTAATTGCATAAACACTGCATCATCAGTTACCGTGGTCCTGCTCTCAGTGTTGTCATCGAGAATTACCTGTTGATGACATAATGCCAGCGCCGACACACTGTTTACCGCTCCGCTAATTAATGGCTCCCGCTGCTGCAATGTGTTAACACAGAACGCTTTTATCGAGACCTAAACATTTACACCTAATCAGAAGCGATGCAACGTTGTGTGAGTGCGTGCGTGCGTGCGTGCATTTGTGCGTGCATTTGCGAGTGTGTGGAAGCGGGGAGGGACTGCCGTGCCAGTACCAATCTAGCCGAAGGGGTGGACAACCGACACCTAGTAGGAACAAAGGTGTAGGCAGCTTCCATTACTGAACTTCAGTGTGCAAATGACCTCACCCTTGTCGCTCACATCGAACACCTACAGGAGATCCTGAACGCCCGCAGTGACACTTGTGCACACTTCGGCCTTAAGCTGCACACGTTTGTTATGTGTGTGTGTGTGTGTGTGTGTGTGTGTGTGTGTGTGTGTGTGTGTGTGAGAGAGAGAGAAAGAGAGAGAGAGAGAGTTTATTGTAACAAAGTGGAGCTTTGTGAAATACAAAGTGTTGTTTATTTCATGTAAGCTAACCTACCCACACAAACCAGTGATACTGAACCGTTTCTAAATATTCAGAATTTAATTACCGTCAACAGCAGCAACATACGAGGTCTTATTCTTTTCAACATGGCAGCTGTGCAAACAATCAAGGTTTGGAATTAAAGCTTGAAATATTTATACATATATCAGCGAATGACTTACGAGAGAGAGAGAGAGAGAGAGAGAGAGAGAGAGAGAGAACAGTACCTAGTGACCTGCTATAGTAACCCTATGAGTGAGTGAGGGAGGCCGCCACTGTACAGTAGATAACCCTCATACACACTAAGGCGCCAACTTACGATGGCCGTTAGGACGTCTGCCATATATAACAACAGAGGCAATCTCGCTCCAACAGACCTTGTAGCTTACCACTTTCTGTGATTTGTTGAGACACCGAGCTTGAGTATACCAATGTAACACCTATTTTTTTTCTTTTGTATTGTTTTTTCTTCACTTATTGCCTACGTCTTTTATTACCTTTATAATTATCTTATTCTATTTTTCTATTGTTATATTTTTTGTATTTATCATCAGTATTATACAATCATATTTATCAACACTATAACATCATATTGTGAAGGTACATAACCACAATCTCTCACAACTAACTACAACACTACACTTCTAACTACAACAACACACTCCTAACTACAACACCACATTCCTAACTACAACACCACACTCCTAACTACAACACCACATTCCTAACTACAACACCACACTCCTAACTACAACACCACACTCCTAACTACAACACTACACTCCTAACTACAACACCACACTCCTAACTACAACACTACACTCCTAACTACAACACCACACTCCTAACTACAACACCACACTCCTAACTACAACACCACACTCCTAACTACAACACCACACTCCTAACTACAACACCACACCCTAACTACAACACCACATTCCTAACTACAACACTACACCCTAACTACAACACCAAATTCCTAACTACAACAACACACCCTAACTACAACAACACACTCCTAACATACAACAACACACTTCTAACTACAACAACACTACACTTCTAACTAAACACCACACTTAACTACAACAACCCCTAACTACAACACCACACTCCTAACTCACAACAACACACTCCTAACTACAACAACACACTCCTAACTACAACAACACACTCCTAACTACAACAACACTACACTTCTAACTACAACACCACACTCCTAACTACAACAACACACTCCTAACTACAACAACAATTCCTAACTACAACAACACTACACTTCTAACTACACCACACTCCTAACTACAACACCACTCCTAACTACAACAACACACTCCCTAACTACAACACCAATATCCTAACTACAACACCACATTCCTAACCACAACACTACACTCCTAACTACAACACCACACCCCTAACTACAACACCACATTCTAACTACAACACCACACTCCTAACTACAACACCACACTCCTAACTACAACACCACACTCACTACAACACCACACCCTAACTACAACACCACACCCTAACTACAACACCACACTCCTAACTACAGCACTACACTCCAAACTACAACACCACACTCCTAACTACAACACCACACTCTAACTGCAACACCACACCCTAACTACAACACCACACCCTAACTGCAACACCATATTCTAACTACAACACTCCTAACTACAACAACACATTCCTAACTACAACACCACACTCCTAACTACAACACCGCACTCCTAACTACAACACCACACTCTTAACTACATCTCTCTACCAAAAATAGCAACACATCTCCAAAAATCCCTTCAACAATACCTAAATCAATTTATAATCCTAAATACCTTCCCATTATAATCTATTCAAAGGTAATTTATTCTATCTGATGTTCACTTGGACAACATTTATTAATAGGTAATCAAAGGTAATTTATTCCTTGGCACTACTCTCAATGCCACGTAAGTCAATATAGGTTTTCTTTCTTATAACCACGGATATGAGGGTGGGTTAATACGCCACAGTGCCAAGGTTCCAAGGTCAGCCAACTCAGTGATTAAAACGGCTTCTGTTGTATTATTATTATTATTATTATTATTATTATTATTATTATTATTATTATTATTATTATTTCTATATTTCATGTCTGATATTTCTGTTTGTATATCTTTGTCGTGTGGGTTTATTATTATTATTACTGTTATTATTATTTTTACTGTTATTATTATTATTATTATTATTATTATTATTATTATTATTATTATTATTATTATTATTATATTTTCTCGTCTTTATTTATTCATTACTATCATTATCACTATTATTTCTTTCCCTATATATATTTTCTTCTCCCTCATATATATATAATTTAATTTCCCTATGGTTGAATATATCACTATACAATACCATATAATTAATCAACAGCTATACAATGATGTGTTTATATAGACGTCCAGTGCCTTACTTAATCCCGGCCTACAGTAACACTCACCCATTTAGCATTTGAGAGAGAGAGAGAGAGAGAGGAAGAGAGAGAGAGACTATTACAGTGGTCATTAAGTTCGCCCTCAGCCCTTTAGTCCTGGATTAGCGAGGGAGAAAGGGAGAGAAAGAGGGGGAAAGAGATAAGAAGGAAGGGAGAGAAAGAAAGGGGAAACCAGGGTGGAAGGAGGAAGGAAATTGGAGTAAGAAGGGAGACAGGAAGAGATGGAGGGTAGAAAGGTGGGGAGATGAAGTAGGAGGAGTGAGAAGATGGGCGGGAGAGAGAGAGAGAGAGTGGAGGAGAAATGGGAGGAAGAGGGAAGGAGAAGAGAGAGGAGAGGAGAAGAGAGAGAGAGAAAAAAGAAAGGCATGGAAAGAGAATAGAGGATAAAGGGGAGGCGACAGAGGATATGAGTAGGGAGGAAGGGAGAAAAGAGGAAAAATGTATGTGAAAGAGAGAGAGAGAGAGAGAGAGAGAATTATCTTCAGTAGTCCCCAGGTATTACTCACAACCAACCCTCCTCTCACTCCCAGCACCCAAACACAACATCCCAGACAAAACCCACTGGAGGAAAAATGTTGCTCCGGGTATAATTAGGCGAATGTTGAATGTCTTCTCCTCTCACTATAGAACGGGAATGTGTGTCCAGTTCATATCCAGGTTCGAATCCACAAAGAGGTTCTGTATGTTAATTTTGAATCCGTTGTTGATATAAGAATGTACTATTTAGGTAATGGTAAAGTCTCAATGTAATTTTGATATTATTTTGCATGTATGAATTTTTGAGAATTCTGGATTGATATATAGGTTAGGTTAGGTTAGGTTAGGTTAACTTCTAGGGCTCCGTCCTGGACTTAAATAGACCTCGACTCCCTCATTGGTTAGGGTTAGGTTAGGTTAGGTTAGGTCACACGTCCAGAATTATATCATAATTCGTATCAACCACAATGGCTGAATAAGTCCTTCACCCTCACCCACGCCTTCTCTATTTACACGCCTTCCCTTCTTGACTCCCAACACGCGCCCTCCAACCAAGTTTTTCTATACGCCCCTAATCGTTTTACCGCCACACGCCACCCACGCACTGTTCTATTAATTCACCCCTTTTCTCCCTGCTGCTACCCCCCCCTCTCTCCGCTGCCACCACGCCCCTCTCTCTCCGCTACACCCACACCCCTCCTTCCCCACTTTGTCTATGTCTCCCCACGCCATCCGACCACATACACACAGTCCCTACGCCTCAGAGTATGGCGTGGCCCACCTCCCAGTTGGCTCAGAGTCATTAACTATTCTCTGGGAACCTGTTTATGACACCACTAACTACTGAACACATCTCTCTCTGGATTTCGTTCTTGGATTTTTTATGTCTTCCTCTCTTTGTCTTTCTTTCCCTGTATCTCTCTTAGATTCATACTGTAGGATATACACACATAGGACTCTCGCCTACAAGCTCGCGCCGTTACACTCGCAAGATTACATGTGTAGGATTCCAGTAGAGTCTTGGTCTTATTATCACAGGATGACTTTACCGATTCAACCAAGATATTGGTGATAATCTTACGGATTCGAGTGGAGATCGCAGTAATCTCAGTCTTAATCCTTCTAAGACGGAGCAATCCAATCTTACTTATTCGACCAATGATACGCCTTCATGATGATTCGAACAAGAGTACTTTACGATTCGACCAAAAAAGTGATTCATCATATTGATTAGACAAAGAAAAAAATACAATGAATCGACCAAATGTTACGAGACTTGACTAATTCGACAGCGACAGACTTCGTTACTGATGCTATCTAGAGAGTGATCCATTTTCTTAAGTATCCCATCAAGATTGCAATTGCACTGGTTGATTGACCTTATTAATGTCTGATCTAATATTGAAATACTCACGGTTGGCTGGTCTTGTTAAAATCACTATACACAGTTCCTAGAGAGTTGCCCACAGTTGAACTGTTTATAACAAGGTTGTCACTAAAGTCACCACCGCCGCCGCCGCTGTGAAGATCATAATATAACAGACAAACAGATAGACAGAGACAGACAGACAGACAGAGACAGACAGACAGACAGACAGACAGACAGAGACAGACAGACAGACAGGCAGACAGCAGACAGGTAGTAGGCAGCTACCAAACAGGGAGGTACTACCGCCTGGGAAGATATTGGAAGCATAATGTGTTGTCTAATGGTAGACCCTGCTGCCATATGGCATCACGAAAATTGTGACCAAGTCCCAGGTTGCTGATCTGACTTTCTGCTCATTTCACACACAATTGCAGGATCTCAATTGTTTCTCTTACTGTTGACAACACAACATGCATATATTGTTACTCATTTTTATAATTTTTCATTTATTGTATTTCTTCATTATTATTATTCTCATCATTATTAATTTATTTTATTTTCAATTTTTATATTTTTTAAAATTTTATCATCATCATCATCATCATCACTATTATTATTATTATTATTATTATTATTATTATTATTATTATTATTATTATTATTATTATTATTAAATTTCGCCCCCAGGCCCGATGTGGGTCAGTGACCTGTGCCTGTGGGCTAATCCTCGTAAAAAAAAAGACATACATCGACCAATCTTACTTCACCTTGGCTCCTACGTGATACGCAAAGTTAATAACAAACAATAACTACTAAAATAACAATAAAAATAAAACTATCATAAAACATCTAAGTCACTACAAAACAAACAAACAAACACAAAAATATTCCAGGGAAAATTCCTGTTTTCTTTGAATATTTGAGCCAAGGATTATTTTTGTTGTGTTTTTTTGTCGAGGTGTTTATTACCCATAATCCACCTGGCTCAGTGTGTGTGGTTGTGGAGGTGGTGGTGGAGGTAAGGTAGGCGAGGATGGGTGAAGAGGATGGGTGAAGAGGAGGGGGAAGAGGAGGGTGGGGGGTGGGGAGGATTACAACTAGGTACACACCCTTCAGTAATGTAGCCAGGATCGAGGTAGGAGAGAGAGAGAAAAAAAAAAAAAAAAAGATACTTCTTTGTTATTTTCTTTTATTATACAACATTTATTGTCACAGTTCTCATGATTTAATTCAGAACAGACTCCGCAAAACAACAGTAACAAAACACCCACACACACACACTCATTCTACGGACACCTCTTAAACACACACACACACACACACACACACACACACACACACACACACACACACACACACACACACACACACACACACACACACACACACACACACACACACACACACACACACACACACACAGTCGCATCAAAGAAAAATCCTCCAGGACTCATGTGAAGTCCCTTGGTATTCCCCGTCACTACGAGACTGGCGTTTAGTGACACTTAAGAGCTGAGGGTGAAAGGTGGTGTGGAGGAGGAGGTGATGTGGAAGGAGAAGGAGGCATGGAGGAGGAAAAGAGGAGGGGGGGAGGGAGGGAGGAGGAGGAATTGAAGGGGAGGAGCAGAAAACGTCATAACATGTAGACATCAAATAAGTTCTGCTGAGAGATGTTTCCTGGTGTGTGTGTGTGTGTGTGTGTGTGTGTGTGTGTGTGTGTGTGTGTGTGTGTGTGTGTGTGTGTGTGTGTGTAGTGTGTGTGTGTGTGCGAGTCAATCTACGGAATATTAATTTTAATAACACTAAAACATAACAAGATAAAAACAACAATAATAATAATAATAATAATAATAATAATAATAATAATAATAATAATAATAATAATAATAATAATAATAATAATAATAATAATAACATTGAGCTTTCGACAGCATATTCATGAAATCTCACTCATGTAATTATAATATGATAATTACGTAAATTATATATTAAGCTGTTTTGGGACACGTCATTAGGTTACTGTAACAGTAAACCTCTAAATTTATACAGTAAAAATATAAACAAACAGACAGACACACACACTGCATCAAGACCTAGCATCACCACCTCACCACCACCACCCCATCACTCCCAATCCACCCTCATCACTCCCACCACCCCAAACCACCACCTCACCCCACCACCACCACCCCTCATCACTCCCAACCAACCCCAACCACCACCCTCACCACCACCCTCATCAATTCCACCACCAACCCCAACCACCACCATCACCAACCCCTCATCACTCCCACCACCCCAACCACCAACCCTCACCACCACCCCCTCATCACCCCACCAACCCCAACCACCACCATCACCACCACCACCACCATCACCCCACCACCCCAACCACCACCACCACCACCACCACCCTCATCACTCCCACCAACCCCAACCACCACCCTCACCACCACCCTCATCACCCCCACCACCCCAACCACCACCATCACCACCCTCATCACTCCCACCACCCCAACCACCACCCCTCACCAACCACACTCATCCAACTAACCCCAACCAACACCACCATCACCACCACCCACCACCCCATCACCCCACCCAACCCCAACCACCACCACCACCCCACCACATCCCTCATCACCCCACCAACCCCAACCACCACCCTCACCACCACCCCCACTCACCCCACCACCCCAACCACCACCACCACCACTCTCATCACTCCCCACCAACCCCAACCACCACCCTCACCACCACCCCCATCACCCCACCACCAACCAACCACCACCACCACCACCCCATCACTCCCACCACCCCAACCACCACCTCACCACCACCCCTCACTCCCCACCATCCCAACCACCACCCTCACTCACCACCTCATCACCCCCACCACACCCCAACCACCACCACCCTCACCACCACCACCCCATCATCCCACCACCCCAACCACCACCCTCACCACACCACCCTCATCACCCCACCACCCCAACCACCACCACCACCACCTCATCACTCCCACCACCCCAACCACCACCCTCACCACCACCCCCATCACTCCCCACCTCCCCAACCACCACCATCACCACCCACCCTCATCACTCCCACCACCCCAACCACCACCACCACCACCCTCATCACTCCCACCAACCAACCACACCACCATCACCACACCCAACACCACCACCCTATCACTCCCACCACACCCCAACCACCACCATCACCACCACCACCACACCTCATACTACCCCACCACCCCAACCACCACTATCACACCACCACCACACTCATCACTCCCACCTCACCCCAACCACACATCACCCACCACCTCACCACCCTATCACTCCCACCACCCCAACCACCACCCCATCACCACCACCACCACCCCATCACCTCACCCCACCCAACCACCACCACCCACCACACCCCATCACTCCCCACCACCCCAACCAACACCACCTCACCACCACCACACCACTCACCACCACCAAACCTCACCACCACCTCACCACCCACCCACCACCAACACACCCCAATCCACCACCCTCACCACCACCACCACCACACACACCACCCCACACCAACAACCACCACCACCACCACACCACCACCACTACTACACCCATCACTCCCACCAACCCCAACCACCACACCACTCCCTCACCACCACCACCACCACACCAATCTCAACCACACCACCACCACCACCACCACCTCACCTCATCACCCCAAACCCAACCACCACCATCACCACCACCACCACCGAGGGGCTGCCCCACCTTTCAGTCACCTGTGGCGTCCCGAAGGCACCAAGATGGGACCACTCTGCTTCCTTATGCTCATCAATGATGCCCTAAGAAACCCTCGGAAATATGTCGACGACTCCACCATTGGGATCAGCGTCAACAATTTACTCCCGACTATACCGCCCTTCAGGATTTATTGAACAGTCTCCAAAACTGGGCCACCAACAACCATGTCACCATCAACCATACCAAGACCATGGTTATGCACATCAATCTCTCCTCCGACATTGTCCCACCTCCTTTCACTACCTTAGGTCCGAACCCACTCCAGGTTGTAGATTCCACGAAGCTCCTCGGCGTCACCATAGACAACAAACTAAAGAAACCACACGTCATGAAGTTGTCAAATCTCCAGTTTCCGTCTCCACCTCCCTCCGCTGACTCAAGTCCTCGGAGTTCCTGCACCAGAGCTCCCCAGTGTTTACACAACATTCTACCCCAAGCTCACCCATGCCTCCCCCACCCGGTCTTCCCCAAATGCCACACAACGTAAACAAACTAGAAAAAGTGCAAAAGAGGGCATTATTCTCCTTCCTACTCCACATATCAAAAACGCTCAACACACTGACCCTTTCGACTCTCACTGACCATCACCACGACCTCATCTGCAAATTTGTAAGCAGCTCACACCATCCTCGACACCGGCTCCTACTACCACCTGAGATCCCTAGTCCGAGAATTGCTGTTCGACACCACAACCGCATCCAGCCCATACGTGCACGGAACTGATCGCTATAAGAACAGCCCAGTCCCAACCATTGTACAAATTATCAATAACTTTTAATAAATCAGTGTATTCACTCCCAGTAAACACTGCTCCTTTTACACTGTCACTATGTTGAAATGAACTGTAGTTTGAGCTTTTCCCCATCTAGTTATTATATGTTTTATTTGTGTCACTTATGTTACTTGTATATTATTTTGAAATCGAAACCCATTCCCCCAAATATGTAACTGTATATTTTCAGCCTTCTGGCTGCCAAGCTCTTTTAATAAACTGTTAATTATTATTATTATTATTATTATTACACCTTA
>NW_024710698.1:0-8108 GCF_018991925.1 Homarus americanus | reverse complement strand
CTAACAAAGTGCCGTGATCGAGTATAACATATCCCTGGTCTAGTATAACAAAGTCCCTGGTCGAGTACAACAAAAGTCCCCCTCATCGAGTATAACAAAGTCCCTGGTCGAGTATAATAACAAAGGCCATTAGTCAAGTATGAAAAAATCCCTGAGTAAGGTATAACAAAGTCCCCTGATAGGGTATAACAAAGTCCACTGTTCGGTAAAAAGGCCCCCTTATCGAGTATAACTAGGGTCACTCTGGTCGGTATAAAAAAGTCCCCTGATCGAGTATAACAAAGGCCTCATTGACTATAACAAAGTCCATTGGTCAGGATATAAAAAGATCCCCTGATCGAGTATAACAAGATCCCCTCATCGGTATAACATATCACCTGATCCAAGTATAACAAAGTCCCTGATCGAGGATATACAAAGTCCCCCTGGTTGAGCCTAACAAAGTGCCGTGATCGAGTATAACATATCCCCTGATCAGGTATAACAAAGTCCTCTATTTGAGTATAAAAAGTCCCTGATCGCGTATAACATATCCCTGATCAGTATAAGAAAAGTCCTCTGGTCGAGTATAAAAATGTCCCCTGATCGCGTATAACAAAGTCCCCTGTTCGAGTATAACAAAAGTCCCTGATGAAATTATAACAAACGCCCCTCATTGAGTATAACAAAGGCCATTGGTCCAGGATTAAAAAGTCCCCTGGTCAGTGTAAAAAAGTCCCTGGTTGAGCATAACAAAAAAGTCCCTGATCGGTATAACATATCCCTCATCGAGGTATAACAAAGTCCACTCTGGTGGAGTATAAAAAAAGTCCCTGATGGCGTGTAACTTATATCCCCTCTTCAAGTATAACAAAGTCTCATCTGGTGCGAGGTATAACAAAAGTCCACTTATCGGTATAACAAAGTGCCATAATCGAGTACAACAAAGGCCTAGTGCGGTATAACAAAGAATCCCCTGATCGAGTATAGCCAAAGTCCCTGATCGATTATAACAAAGTCCCCTGATCCCAGGTATAACCAGCTTCCCCCTCGGTTAGAAGTATAACAAAGTTCCCTGATCGTGTATAACAAAAGTCCCTTATCGAGAGTATAACAAAGTCCCCTGACCCGAGAGTATAACAAAGGCCTGATCCGGTATATCAAGAATCCCCTGATCGAGTATAATAAAAAGTTCCTGATCGAGTATAACAAAGTCCCCTGATCTGAGTAAAACAAAAGTCCCTGATGGAGCTAACAAAATCCTGGTCGGAGAGTATAACAAAGGCCCTGGTCAGATGAGGGCAAGTCCCCTGATCGGAGATATAACAAAGCTCCCTGGACAGTATAACAAAACCCTGAACCAGTATAACAAAGTCCCTGATCGGCTATAACAAGTCCTCGGTCAGTATAAAAAAAGTCCCCTGATAAAGGTATAACAAAGTCCCCTGATCCGAGTACAACAAAGCCCTGGACAAAGTATAACAAGTTCTGATGGAAGTGTATAACAAAGTCCCTTATCGAGTATAACAAAAAGTTCCTGATGGGGTATAACAAAGTCCCCTGATCGAGTAAAACAAAGTCCCCTGATCGATTTTCTTAAATCCCTGAATTGAGAGTATAACAAAGGGCCCTGATCGAGTAAGACAATGTCCCTGATCGAGGAAGTATAACAAAGCTCCCTGGGCGAACAACAAAATCCCCTGAATCAGAGTATAACAAAGTCCCTGATCGACTATAACAAAGTCCTCTGGTCGAGTATAAAAACTCCCTGATCGAGTATAACAAGTCCCTGGTCAAAATTATAACAAGTCCTCTGGTCGGTATAAAAAAAGCCCTGATCGAGTATAACAAGATCCCCTGGTCGGAAACCAAGCAAAAGTCCCTAATAAAGGTAAAACAAAAGGCCCCTCATCGGTATATAGATCCATTGGTCAAATATAGAAAAGTCCACCCGATCGAGTATAACAAGAGTCCCCCGATCTTGTATAACAAAAGGCCTCTGGTCGAGTATGACAAAGTCCGCTGATCAAACTGAAGTCTCTTAATTGATATAACTTAATCCCCTGGTCGAGTAAAAGCAAAGTCCCTGGTCGAGAGTATAACAAAGCCCCCTCATCGGTATAACAATGGCCCTAATCGAGGTCTAACGAAGTCCCCTGATCGGGTACAACAAAGAGTCCTCTTCGAGTATAACAAGGATCCCTTGGTTAGACCTCAGCAAAGTCCCCTGATCAGGCCATAACATATCCCTGATCCAAGTATAACAAGATCCTCTGGTCGGTATAAAAAGAATCCCCTGGACGAATACAACAAAGGAATCCCCTGATCCCGAGAATAACAAAAGGCCCTCATTGAGTATAACAAAGTCCATTTGTCAAGTATAAAAAGAATCCCCTGGTCGAGTATAACAAAGTCCCTAATCCATTATAACAAAAAGTCCCCTGATTGAGTATAACAAAAGGAATCCCCTCATCGAGAATTATAACATATCACCCTGATCATGTATAACAAATTCCTCTAAGTGCGAGTATAACAAAGTCCCCTGATAAAATAACAAAAGTCCCCAGGTCGAGAACCAACAAGGTCCCTGATCGGTATAACAAAAGGTCCACTGGTCAGGTATAACTAAAAGAGGATCCTCTGGTCAGGTATAAAAAGTCCCTGATCGGGTATAACAAAGTCCCTGGTCGGTATAGCAAGTCCCTAATAGGAGTAAAAACAAGGCCCCTCATCGAGTATAGCAAAGTCCATTGGTCAAATATAGAAAAGTCCCTCGCCGAGAATAACATATCACCTGATCATGTATAACAAATTCCTCAATTAAAGTATAACAGAATTCCCTGATCGAGAAATAACAAAGGTGTCTAAGGTCAGGTATAACAAAAGGTCCCCTGATCGAGTATAACAAAGTCCCTGATCAAGTATAAAAAATCCCTGATTAGAGTATAACAAGGATCCTCCTGATCGAGGTATAACAAAGATCCCCTGATGCGGTATAGCAAAGTCCCTGATTAGGGTATAATAAAGCCCCCTCATCGAGGTATAACAAAAGCCTAATCGAGAATAACTGGGGTCCTGATGGGAGTAAAACAAAGTCACCTGATCGAGGTATAACAAAATTACCCTAGTTGAGTATCTCAAAAGTCCCCTCATCGAATATAACATATCCCTGATCGAGTATAACAAAAGTCCTCTGGTCGAGTATAAGAAAAGTCCTGATTGCATATAACAAAGATCCCTGGTCGAGCATAACAGTCCCTGATCGAGTATAACAAAAGGCCCCTCATTAGGTATAACAAAGTCCATTGGTCAAGTATAAAAAGTCCCTGGTCGAGTATAACAAAGAGTCCCTGATCAGTATAAACAAAAGTCCCATTGATCGAGAATAACAAAGATCCCCTGATCGAGAGGTATAACAAAGGAATCCTCTGGTCGAGTATAAAAAGTCCCCTAGTCGAAATTATAACAAAGTCCCTGATCGAGTATAACAAGTCCTCTGGTCATGAGTATAACAAAGTCCCATGATCGGTATAAAAAGTCCCTGATCGAGTATAACAAAGATCCCCTGATCGAGTATAACAAAGTCCTCTGGTCAGTATAACAAGAGTCCACTAATCGAGTATAACAAAATCTCATCAGTATAGAAAAGTCAAATTGGTCAAATATAGGAGAATCGCTGATCCAGGGTATAAGAATTCGCCCGATCGAGAATAACAAAGGCCCCTGGTCGAGTATAACAAAGTCCCCTAATCAAGTATAGCAAAATCCCCTCATCCAGTATAACATATCCCCTGATCGAGTATAAAAAAGTCCTCGGGTCGAGTATAACAAAGTCCCCTGATCGAGTATAAAAAAGTCCCCTAGTCGAGTATAACAAAGTCCCCTGATCGAGGATAACCAAAGCCCCTCATCGAGTATAACAAAGTACCATGATTGAGTATAACAAAGTCCCCTGATCGAGTATAACAAAGTCCTCTGGTTGAGTATAACAAAGTCCCCTGATCGAGTATAACATATCCCCTGATCGAGTATAACAAAATTCCCCTGATCGAGTATGACAAAGTCCCCTGATTAATTTAAAAAAAGTCCCCTGGTTGAGTATAGCAAAGTTCCCTGATAGAGTATAACAAAGTCCTCTGGTCGGGTATAAAAATGTCCCCTGATCGAGTATCACAAAGTCCCCTTCTCGAGTGTAACAAAGTCCCCAGATCGAGTATAACAAATGCCTCTCATCTTGTATAACAAAGTACATTGGTCAAGTATAAAAAAGTCCCCTGGTCGAGTATAACAAAGTCCCCTGATCGAGTATAACAAAGTCCCCTGGTCGAGTATAGCAAAGCCCCTTATCGAGTATAACAAAGCCTCCTCATCGAGTATAACAAAGTCCCCTCATCGAGTATAAGAAAGCCCCCTGCTCGAGTATAAGAAAGTCCCCTGATCGGGTATAACAATGTCCCCTGATCGAGTATAACAAAGGCCCCTGATCGAGTCTAAGAAAGGCCCCCTCATCGAGTATAACAAAGTCACCTGATCGAGTATAACTAAGCCACCTTATCTCGTATAACAAAGTCCCCTGGTCGAGTATAACAAAGTCCTCTGGTCGAGTATAAAAAAGTCCCCTAATCGCGTATAACAAAGTCCCCTGGTCGAGTATAACAAAGTCCCCTAATCGAGTATACCAAAGGCCCCTAATTGAGTATAATAAAGTCCCCTGATCGAGTATAACAAAAGTCCCCTGATCGAGTATAACAAAGTCCCCTGATCGGGTATAAAAAAGTCCCCTGACCCAGTATAACAAAGTCCGCATATCGAGCATAACAAAGTCCTTTGATCGATTATATCAAAGTCCCCTGGTTCGAGTACAGCAAAGGGCCCTTATCGAGTAAGACAAAGTCACCTGATCGAGTATAACAAATTCTTCTTATCGAGTATAACAAAGTCCACTTATCGAGTATAACAAAGTCCCCTGATCGAGTATAACAAAGGCCCCTGGTCGAGTATAACAAAGTCACCTGATCGAGTATAACAAAAGTCCCCTGGTCGAGTATAACAAAGTCCCCTGATCGAGTATAACAAAAGTCCCTTGATCGAATATAACAACGTCCCCTGGTCGAGTATAAAAGTCCTTGGTCCAGTATAAAGTCCCTGATCGAGTGTAAAGTTCCTGGCCCAGCATAACAAAGTCCCCAGATCGAGCCTAACAAAGTCCCCTGATCGATTATAACAAAGTCCCCTGTTCGAGTATAGCAAGGGCCATGATCGAGCAAGACAAAGTCCCCTGATCGTGTATAACAAAAGTCCCCTGATCGAGTATAATGAAGCCCCTGGACGAGAATAACAAAGTTCCCTGATCGAGTATAACAAAGTCCCCTGATCGAATATAACAAAGTTCCTGGTCGAGTATAACAAAATCCCCTAATCGAATATAACAAAGCCCCTGATCGAGTACAACAAAGGTCATTGGTCGAGCATGACAAAAGGACACTGAACGAGTGTAACAAAGCCCCTCATCGAGTATAATAAAGGCCCTGATCGAGTATAACAAAATCACCTGATCTAGTATAACGAAGTCCCCTGATCGAGTATAACAAATCCTACTCATCAGGTATAACGAAGTCCCCTGATCGAGTATAACAAATCCTACTCATCAGGTATAACGAAGTCCCCTGATCGAGTATAACAAATCCTACTCATCAGGTATAACGACGTCCCCTAATAGAGTATAACAAAGTCTCCTGGTCGAGTATAACAAAGGCCCATGATCGAGTATAACAAAGTCCCCTGATCTCGTATAACAAAGTCCCATGGTCGAGTATAAAATGTACCTTGATCGAGTATAACAAAGGCCCCTAATCGAGTATAAGAAAGGCCCCCGGTTGAGTATTACAAAGCCTCCTCATCGAGTATAACAACGTCCCCTGATCAAGTATAACACATCCACCTGATCGAGTATAACATGTCCCCTGATCGTGTATAACAAAGCCCCCTCATCAACTATAACAAAGTCCCCTGGTCGAGTATAACAAAGTCCCCTGATCGAGTATAACAAAGTCCTCTGATCGAGTGTAACAAAGTCCTCTGGTCGAGTATAACAAATGCCATTGATCAAGTATAATAAAGTCCTCTGATCGAGTATGACAAAGCCCCCTCATCAAGTATAACAAAGTCCCCTTCTCGAATATAAAAAAGTCCCCAGATTGAGTAAAACAAAGCCCCCTGATCGAGTATAACAAAGTCCCCTGATCGAGTAAAACAAAGCCCCCTCATCGAGTAAAACAAAGTCCCCCGATCGAGTATAACAAAGTCCTCTGATCGAGCACAACAAAGGCCCCTGGTCGAGTATAACAAAGCCCCCTGATCGAGTATAACAAAATCCCCTGATCTAGTAAAACAAAATCCCCTGATCGAGTATAGCAAAGGCCCTTGATCGAGTATAACAAATGCCCCTCATCGAGTAAAACAAAGTCCCCTAATCGAATATAACAAAGCCCCTGATTGAGTATAACAAAGGCCACTGCTCGAGCAAAACAATTCCCTTGATCGAGTATAACAAAGTCCCCTGATCGAGTATGTCAAAGACCCTCATCGAATATAAAAAAGTCCCCTAATCGAGTATCACAAAGTCCCCTAGTAGGGTATAATAAAGGCCCCTTATCGAGTATAACAAAGTCCCCTGATCTAGTATAACAAAGTCCCATGGTCGAGTATAACAAAGTCCCTTGATCGGGTATAACAAAGGCCCCTGATCGAGTATAACAAAGGGCCCCGTTTGAATACAACAAAGCCTCCTGATCGAGTATAACAAAGTCCCCTGGTCGAGTATAACACATCCCCTGATCGAGTAAAACATATCACCTGATCGTGTATAACAAAGTTCCCTGGTCGAGTATAGTAATGTCCCCTGATCGAGTATAACAAAGCCACCTGATCGAGTATAACAAAGTCCTCTGATCGAGTATAACAAAGTCCCCTGATCGAGTATAACAAAGGCCCTTGATCAAGTATAATAAAGGCACCTGATCGAGTATAACAAAGTCCCCTGATCGAGTATAACAACGTCCTCTAATCGAGTATAACAAAGTCCCCTGATCGAGGATAACAAAGGCCCTTGATCGAGTAAAATATAGTCACCTGATCGAGTAAAACAAAGTTCCCTGGTCGGGTATAACAAAATCCCCTAATCGAATAGAACAAAGCCCCCTGATCGAGTATAACAAAGTGCTCTGGTTGAGTATAACAATGGCCCATGATTGAGTATAACAAAGGCCCCACATCGAGTATAACAAAGGCCCCTCATCGAGTGTAACAAAGTCCCCTGATCGATTATGACAAAGGCCCTTGATCGAGTATAACAAAGGCCCATGATTGAGTATAAAAAAGGCCCCTCATCGAGTGTAACAAAGGCCCCTCATCGTGTGTAACAAAGTCCCCTCATAGAGTATGACAAAGGCCCTTGATTGAGTATAACATAGGCCCCTAATCGAGTATAACAAAGTCCCCTGATCGAGTATAACAAAGTCCCCTTATCGAGTATAACAAAGTCCCCTGGTCGAGTATAACAAATTCCCCTGATCGAGTATAACAAAGTCCCCTAGTCGAGTATAACAAAGTCCCCTGGTCGAGTATAACAAAAGATACCGGTTGAAAGGTATAACACATCCTGATCAGGTATACCATGTCCCTGATCGTGTATAATAAATTCCCCTGGTCGAGTACAGTAATGTCCTGATAGAGATATAACAAAGCCCCCTCATCAAGTATAACCAGTCCCTGATAAAGAGTATAGCAAAAGTCCTCTGATCAGGCATAACAAAGGCCCCTGGTCGAGTATAGCAAATGACCCTCTGATCGAGTATAACCAGTCCTGATCTAGTGTCTTGGTAGTGATCGAGGTATAGCAAAGGTCATTGATCGATTATAACAAATGCCCCTCATCGAGTATATAAGCCCCCTAATCGAATATAACAAAGCCCCTGATCAGTATAAAAAGGCCACAAGGTCGAGCATAAAAAAAGGACTGAAATTAGAACAACAAGTCCCCTGATCGAGTATAACAAATCCTACTCATCAGGTATAACAAGACTCCTGATCAGGTATAACAAGAGTCCCTGATCGAGATAATATCCTTT
>NW_024710697.1:0-13821 GCF_018991925.1 Homarus americanus | reverse complement strand
GTTCTTGGAGGGTTGCTTTGACGGCCTGTGTCTCGATGTTTTCCCACATGGAAATTGCTGCGTGACATCGGCGGAGGGTATGCTTGACTTGACCAAGATCATACATCCTCTTGTTGACGCCTGCGTGAAATGCCTCCTGTATGTCTTGTAACCGCTGAATTTGAAACAGTGGTGTTCTTGTAGAAGTGTTTCTTGTAGGAGTATGATGTCAAGCTTGTCCTTGGCTGCTGCTTCTTGTAGGAGGTGTTTCTTGTTTTTGATGCCCTGAGCATTCCATGTAAGGATGTTCAGGGTGCTGACGTTTTCCACCACTGTTTCATCGGGGACTTCTGGTGCTTCTCGATGGAGATGTCCAAGCTCGATTCCAACTGGATCAAGTCCATGTCTTCGTGTTCTGTGGTTTTTGCCTTCTGGGCCGTGGTTCGGTTCAGGGGAGTTGAAACGTCCAGTTTCTTTCTGGGAGCTGTGGGTATCTTGGGAGCTGTTGGTATCTTGGGTTCTCTGGTGGCCTTCGTCGGTGTAGAGTGTACCTCGGCTGTTACTCGTGTGCGGACCGGCGTGGCTTCCTCCACTGAGGTGTCTGGAGCTGTGGCGACTTGCCCGAGGACGCTCCCCATGAGTAATTGGAGCTGTGTGGGTTGGATCTTGTGGCCCAGTAGTCCGGCTAGGCCCTCCGCGAAGGTTGTCAGTACCTTGGCTAGGTCTGATAAGTGTATCATTCCTTCTGGTGCCTTGGTGTGTGCTTCTTTTGTCTTGCTCGTGGTTGTCGTTGTCTGCTGCTTGGGTGGCTGAGGTGTGGCTGTAGTGAGGCCAGGAAACTGGGCTGCACTTTGGGTGTTGACTGGCTGAGGAGGTTGTCTCTGTTGTTTGGGCCTTTGGGTTCCCCACACGAAGGTACTTGGTGGGGCTGGTGTGTAGGCGGTGGGGGCCGGGCTTGCTGCTGGTCGGTTTGCCTGGACCCTCTTTGTTCTCTCGGAGCATCCAGGATTCCAGGCGTGGTGTTTGCCCCCGCAGTTGGCACACTTGGGGGCAATTTTTTCCCCATTCTTCAGCTTGGTGAGGCAGGAGTGTGTGCCGTGCTTCTGTGCGCAGACTGCGCAGATTTCCTTGTACGTGCACCTTGTCTGATGGTGCCCGTACTTCTGGCATCTGAAGCACCGCAGGGGCTCTGGGACGACGGGCCTCACTTCGTAGATCCCCCAGGTTTTGAGGTCTATGGTGCTGGGGGGTGAGCCGTAGTGCGTTATGAGCACTTGTTTCGTGGTGGCCGTCTTGTCGGACAGGGGAGAGCATCTCTCGGCTTTTAGGATCTTCGGGTGGTTCTCCAGGGGTTCGAGAGGTAGTTCCTTTGGGTACCGGAGGACTACCGACTTCATCAGTTTCTGGGCGGGGTCTAGCTTGGTTGAAGTAATGGTGGTGGTGTTTTGCAGGTAAGTGTCGAGGTTGGTGGCGGAGTTCTTGTCTTTGGGGTGAACGATCATCTCCCCCTTTAGGTTGGGCCGCACTGAGAACTTGGCCAGTGGGTTTTGCTTTTCCATCTCTGTGACGGCGGCATATGTTGTTTTTGCGTCCGTTTTCGTGATCCGGAATTTTGGCAGTGTCGTTGGAGGTGAGCTGGTGGTGGTGATGGGTGCCTTGGGGGCTGCTTGACGGCAATCGTTTCCCGAAAAGGCACGTCGGCGTTTCTTATTTTCTACCTTCGTCCAGTTGTCCTCAGTAGCGGTAGCAGTGGTGGTGGTGGTGGAGGTGGTGGTGGTGGTGGAGTTGTTGGAGGTGGTGGCAGAGTTCCTACTTTTCAGGGCTTCGTTGAAGGCTCGTAACTGGTCTGCTTTCTCTGTGCGAAGCCTGTCGTGGTTCGGGTCGTCAGGTTGGCGGTTCAGGCGGGGATCGCGGTTAGGAGGGCGTACGCGCTCCATAACCGGGTTGTTGTTGTGGTACAAGGGAGAGGGCGGTCTTCAGAGTTCCGGGTCCAGCAGGAGGTCTTGTTGAGAGGTCTTCTTCGTTCAGGAGCGATGTGATGAGTGGCGGCCCGTTGTTGTTGTTGTTGTATAGATTGTCGGACCGTAGTCCGACACGGGCCTTTGCCTATAGGCGGCCCGTTTGGTGGTTCCGGCTGGAGCTCCAGGAGCAGCCCGGCAGGCGGGCGGGCTTATATACAGACATTCTCCACCTCAGTGGCCACCTCATTGGCCACGAGTGCCGCATGCGTCATCCGCAAGCTACGCCCCACCTCCAAGAGGGAGGGACGGCCTTGGATGAACGATACTACCGCTGCGTCCACAGCACGCCACCTACTCCAACCAAACCGTGGGCGAAGCCACACCAGGACCACCTGTAGTAGCAACCACAACAACATGACTGGACGAGGCAAAGGAGGCAAGGGACTTGGAAAGGGTGGCGCCAAGCGTCATCGTAAGGTGCTTCGTGACAACATCCAGGGTATCACCAAGCCCGCCATTCGTCGTCTAGCTCGGCGTGGAGGTGTTAAACGTATATCCGGCCTCATCTACGAGGAGACCTGCGGCGTCCTCAAGGTGTTTCTGGAGAACGTCATCCGTGACGCCGTCACCTACACCGAGCACGCAAAAAGGAAGACCGTCACCGCCATGGATGTGGTTTATGCCCTGAAACGGCAGGGCCGCACCCTTTATGGTTTTGGTGGTTAATCAACCTGATGGACGGGCGCACACCACCACCACCACCACGACAAACAAATATACGGACCTAATTTTAGGTCCACATTTAAATCGCTAAAGAGTTGGTTAGACACTGAGTAAATCGTTGAAAATATATCCAATAACATGATCCTCTCTAATTCTGGACTTGTGGTATGAGTATAGGTTGTGTGTGAACGTGTTGGAACCACTTCCTAATAATTGTCAGTCAGTCAGTCAGTCAGTCAACATTCACCTAACCTCCAGGTACCTCACCTAACTTCCTGTAGCATCACCGAACCTCACGAAATGTAACCCAATGTAGTTTATAATCTATCCTAACATGACATAACATAACCACGCACTATATTACTTCGGTAAGAGTAATGAGTTTTAATACGCAAAGTTGCAGTTATCATTCATTCATACATACATACATACATACATACATAACATGCTAGTGGCAGGGGGGATTGAAGTGAATTTTAGGAGGATAGAATAGGTGCAGTGGCTAAACAGCGCTTGCGTGAGGGACTTTAAGCAGCAACTCGCCTGGATGCGGCAGGATAGAGTCAGGTCAAGTGTCCGGTGCATGTTGGGTTCCGCCATGGTTTCTCAGTGTTTGGTCGGCTTGATTGTGTGTGTGTTGTTTTCTTGTTTGGAGGAAATGTCTTGGTATTCTTCTTCTTAGCTTGAAGTTGATTTTCTTCTAACTCTTCTCCTCTTGTTGTTCGTCTTCCTCGTGTCTGCTATCATTCTGTAAAGACTCTCTATATGTATGTAGGTATGAGTGAGTAACAGTTGCCGGTTACAGTGATACTTCATATTCGCTGGTGTTGTACTGTATGGCTTCGGTATTTCTTAATATACAAACGGCACCGTTAGGGGATTGAGGTATTTAAAAACCAGCCTACATTACTTATATATAGAAATAAATAATGTGGCTTGGACAATAATGACGACTACTCTCTCCTACCTTCCCCAAACAAGGGCTTTTCGAAAGTATACATTGGACAAAAATGACTTAGTACATCATACATTGGTGGTTTAACAAAAGCCCTCATTAGAGAAAGGTGAAGGAGCACACAGTGAACATACAGATTAATGTTTGCACGCGTAGATCATGTAAGGTGAGATGTTAAACACCAGACACGTAGTGTAGTAACTCCCTCACAGATGGCGTTATGAGGGGCCTGATGATGTAGCAGTTACCTCACAGATGGTGTTATGAGGAACTTCACATGATGATGCTGTAGCAAAACATTCACTACGTGGTGTCGTAGCATCTTGGGGACACCACGTGGTCGACATGACTCACTCATTCAAGTGGGTGAGGTGTGGTCCCAGGCCTCTCTATCGTGGAGTCTCAGGGGAAGTATAACTGGGTACCTGGGACCTCACTGGGTGAAGGTGGTTAGCTAGCTTGGGTAAGACTCAACTGCCGAGTTGTTTTTCACTGAGTTAAGCACTGTTCACCACTATTCATCACTGGTTCCATTCCTTTGCCAAATGAGATAGTACCTTATGGCAAGAACTTGTTGATAGTCCGGTGGGGAGGAGGGTTCAGGGGAGTGAGTTGGTATGGGCCAACATATAAATAATAATAATAATAATAATATTTAACGGTTTATTGAAAGAGCTTGGCAGCCAGAAGGCTGAAAATATACAGTTACATATTTGGGGAATGGGTTACGAATTACAAATAATATACAAGTAACATGAGTGACACAAATAAGACATATAATAACTAGCTGGGGAAAAGCTCAAACTACAGTTCATTTCAACATAGTGACAGTGCAAGGAGAAGTGTTTACTGGGAGTGAGTACACTGATTTATTACAAGTTATCGATAATTTTTACAATGGTTGGGACTGGGCTGTTCTTATAGCGATCAGTTCGTGCACGTATGGGCTGGGCTGGATGCGGTTGTGGTGTCGAAGAGCAATTCTCGGACTAGGGATCTCAGGTGGTAGTAGGAGCCGGTGTCGGGGATGGTGTAGAAGCTTCTTACCAAATTTGCAGATGAGGTCGTGGGGATGGTCAGTGAGAGTCTAAAGGGTCAGTGTGTTGAGCGCTTCTTGATATGTGGAGTAGGAAGGGTAGAGAATAATCTTGCATGGCCTCTTTTGCACTTTTTCGAGGTGTTTACGTTGTGTGGCATTTAGGGAGGAAGACCAGGTGGAGGAGGCATAGGTGAGCTTGGGAAGTATGAATGTTGTGTAAACACTGAGGAGCTCGTGTGCAGGACCACCGAGGGACTTGAGTCGGCGGAGGAGGTGGAGACGGAAACTGGAGGATTTGATAACTTCACTGACGTGTGGTTTCTAATTTAGTTTGTTGTCTATATGTATGTGTGTGTGTGTGTGTGTGTGTGTGTGTGTGTGTGTGTGTGTGTGTGTGTGTGTGTGTGTGTGTGTGTGTGTGTGTGTGTGTATGTGTGTGTGTGTGTGTGTGTGTGTGTGTGTGTGTGTGTGTGTGTATACTACTGTACTTTTTAGATCCTCCTACGCAACCTAACCTATTATAGTTAAGTATAGTAGGCTATACACTATTTTGTTAGTATGTGTTATAAAATGAAATTGCATGTTATTATTATTAATATTATTATTATTAATATTATTAGTATTATTATTAGTAGTAGTATTATTATTATTATTATTATTGTTATTATTATTACATGCTAATATAATACTAAGTTGCCCGCCAGATTTCCTCAGAGATGGGAGGAGCACATTGGCGGTGGTGTTGTTTATACTCCGCCCGATTACTGATTCCTATTCACCGAGCCAGAGCTGGCGGGCGGCGTGTTATGTGCCACGTTTTGTTTCCCATTGGGCGTACCGCTCAGCTGGGGAGTAGGAGATTTCATAAAAAGAAAGTTTGAGTGGAGAGCACACCTTTTCCTTCACATACAGTTATCTTAGACCATCTACTAGTATAATAGTTTGCACAAAAATACTCTACACTCTTTCTAGGTTATTGTTATGTTGTTTTTTTTTTTTTTGACTTCTCATCAGATTGTGCATTCAACTAATATACACTATTAGTGTGTTTATTATTATGTTTTATAGTATTATTTCGTATAATATTGGGTAACACAATTATAGTCACTAATATACACTATTAGTGTGTTTATTATTATGTTTTATAGTATTATTTCGTATAATATTGGGTAACACAATTATAGTTACTAGTATAGTTTATTATTGGGGTTTATAGCAGTTTGTGGTCTAATAGTATCATGCTTTATGAGTGGTGTTCTATGTAGTGATGATTAGGCAATAAAATATGCTTTGGGTGTTTATAGCAGTTTTTGTGGTCTACTAGTATCATGCTTTATGGGTGGTGTTCTATGTAGTGATGATTAGGCCATAAAATATGCTTTTGGTTTATTGCTAACAAAATATACTTTGCTCTACCGCTGTCGTGCAAAACATGGTGAAACTTACATACACAGTTAATAAAGTATTCATGGAAGAAGAAGAAGAAGAAGAAGAAGAAGAAGAAGAAGAAGAAGAAGAAGAAGAAGAAGAAGAAGAAGAAGTACGAGGAAGAATTGTGGAGGGAATGAACAGTGAGACAATGTAAAGCCTCCGGGATGGCGGCAGCGTTTCTGTTATTAATATATAATAAGACAATAGGAAAATATGTTGTTGTCTCTACCTGTATTATTACCTTTGCGATAGCATGGTTCAATTTTGGGAGGACAGAGGAAGGAGCAGGAGGTTAGGAAGGGAGAGATAGTGTCTGTGATCCTCGGGTCACCACTCCTCGGATTGTGTCAGTTCAAGTTTAGAAGCTCCAACAACTTTCCCTGAATACGACTTCGCAACCTTTCGATTTACAACAGGTACCTACTTACTGCTACAGTAGGTGAACAGGGACCAAGGGGGCTAGGAATAGTGTCCAAACAACTTGCTCCTGCCTGCCTGTGTGATGTAGTCGTGGCCACAATTAGGTTAGGATACAGACACATCTGGCAAGTTAGTAACGCTGTACCCATACCGGAACACTCAGCATGTAAACTTTGTGATACACCTTTAAAGCACTATATTATTGAATGTGACACTGTCAAAGACTTCAGGCCACCTCACTTATTGTATCTTGAACTATGTCATTACTTCATTGAGGACATTACATTCTTGCTCTTTATCCCAAATTGGCTAGCCCACACTGGTAAATGTGTACTGTACTGTCAATGAATCTGATGTATTTCTTTGTGTATGAACCTGACTGAAAATAAGGTCGCCTCCCTGGCTGCTGCTGCTTCTTGCGCCCTTCTAAGTCCCGTTTAAGTCCCCCACCCCAGGCCCCCGCAGTAACCCTTCACATCTACCTTCACATCTACACCATTCTCAAACAATTTCACTCAATTTCCACAATACTATGCTAATTACACGTAAAATAGAGTGTTATCCTGCAAAACGTTGATGTCGTATATTTCTCTCTTTAAGTGATATCCTGTGGCTCCGAAAGGAGCCTGTTTGGTTAGGTTGTCTTGTGTGAACGAACCTTGGGTTCTTATTTCTTCTCTGTCTTCTTGGGGAGGAGCACAGCTTGGATGTTAGGAAGGACACCCCCTTGGGCAATGGTGACCCCAGACAGGAGCTTGTTCAGCTCCTCGTCATTGCGAATGGCAAGCTGAAGATGACGCGGGATAATGCGGGTCTTCTTGTTGTCGCGGGCGGCGTTACCGGCCAGCTCGAGCACTTCTGCTGCCAGGTACTCCATGACGGCTGCAAGGTACACAGGGGCACCTGCACCAACGCGCTCAGCATAGTTGCCCTGACGCAAGAGACGGTGGATTCTACCCACGGGGAACTGGAGTCCGGCCCTGCTAGAACGGGACTTTGACTTGCCCTTCACTTTGCCTCCCTTGCCGCGTCCTGACATGTTGCTGCTGCTGCTTTTCGTGATAGGAGTTAAATTTCCGCCCGCCACCTTGGTCTTTTATACCAAGCTCAGGATCAGGCCAGGTGGCCGTCTCGCGGACCCAACCAATGTAAGAGAGCCGTAGCTGCAGCCAGTCTGATCCTGAGCGGCCTGCTCGGTATATAAGGAAAAGTTAGTCGGGCCAGTTTTCAATTCTCTCGCTCCGCGCCACGAGTAACTGTGCCGCCATGCCTCCCAAAACTTCCGGAAAGGCTGCCAAGAAGGCTGGAAAGGCCCAGAAGGCCATTGCCAAGGGTGACAAGAAGAAGAAGCGCAGGAGGAAGGAAAGCTACAGCATCTACATCTACAAGGTACTGAAGCAAGTGCACCCCGACACAGGAGTCTCCTCCAAAGCTATGTCCATCATGAACTCTTTCGTGAACGACATCTTCGAGCGCATCGCTGCCGAGGCTTCCCGCCTGGCGCACTACAACAAACGCTCCACCATTACAAGTCGGGAAATCCAGACAGCTGTCCGACTCTTGCTGCCCGGTGAACTGGCCAAGCATGCCGTGTCTGAGGGCACCAAGGCTGTCACCAAGTACACCTCTTCCAAGTAAGAGGTTACTTGTGCACAACAAACACGCCATCCCACTACTACAACTTAATCGGCTCCATCGGAGCCACAGTTACATGTTAAAGAGACAGTTACCGACAGTGATATATTGAGAGGGAAATAAATAAAAAAAAAATTATAATAATCTGCATTCTCTATTGGCGTAGAAACCGGACTAAATCGAAACATAATAAATAAATAAATAAATTCTGCGTGGAGTAGTTGTACACCCACTGCAAAGTGACATACATGGAGTGTGTTTGGGCTTCATTTCTTGTTTGCAGCACGCCTATTTCATGTAAACAATTTTTTTTTTTTTTTTTATTGTATGTTCTTTTATTTTATTTATTTATTTACTTACTTCTTCTTTATATATTTATTTGTTACTAGCTCTTGTTTGTTGCACCCACCCACCTCCCGAATTGATGACCTACTATACAATCGTACCTCCACGAATGTTACCAACTTACCGTTAGGCGATTTGGGTAACCGAAATTAACGCTCTCCGACCACCAACCATTTCGATTGTCATGAAAATTATCTTCAGAACAGTTCTTTGGCCCTGAGAAGGGCCGAGTTATAGATGTCTGGTAGGTTTTGTTGTGCTTTTTGTTTTTCCCCAAGGAAGAGGACTTAAGCACGCTCTCCGCGGATGCGCCGGGCCAGCTGGATGTCCTTGGGCATGATGGTAACGCGCTTGGCGTGAATGGCACACAGGTTGGTGTCCTCGAAAAGACCCACCAGGTAAGCCTCAGAGGCTTCCTGCAGAGCCATGACGGCAGACGACTGGAAGCGCAGGTCAGTCTTGAAATCCTGGGCGATCTCACGCACCAGGCGCTGGAAGGGCAGCTTCCTGATGAGTAGCTCTGTGCTCTTCTGGTAACGACGGATCTCACGAAGGGCGACGGTTCCGGGCCTGTAACGATGGGGCTTCTTGACACCACCGGTGGCTGGGGCGGACTTGCGAGCTGCCTTGGTGGCAAGCTGCTTCCGTGGAGCCTTGCCTCCAGTGGACTTGCGGGCAGTCTGTTTAGTACGGGCCATCTCGACGACGAAATAGTCAATACGGGCGGCCCGGCAGGCGGGCGGGCTTATATACAGACATTCTCCACCTCAGTGGCCACCTCATTGGCCACGAGTGCCGCATGCGTCATCCGCAAGCTACGCCCCACCTCCAAGAGGGAGGGACGGCCTTGGATGAACGATACTACCGCTGCGTCCACAGCACGCCACCTACTCCCACCAAACCGTGGGCGAAGCCATCACACTCTCTCTCCCTCACCATGAACGGATACGAGTTTGTTAACGTGGCGCGGATACGTCCGGACACGCCGACCTGCCCCAAGAAACTAAACCTCCTAGTTCTCCAGAAGTTTTTCGAAGCTAATGGGATCGTGGGGGTCACCAAGGTAGAACGCCTAAAGCTCCATGGTGACATCAAGATCACCTTCGCCGAGATGGGCATGCCCGCTCAACTCGCGGAGATCCCAGACATCAACGGCATTCCTTTTAAAATGTTTGCCTTCATGTGGGACAACTTGAAGCTGGGTGTAATCTCCCACGCCGAAATTGCCCACATGGACAAAGCAGAGCTGAGTGAGCTCCTCAAGGAGCAGCAGCTCCAAGTTGTGAAGAAGCTGTCCGACACCACTGCCCTCATCGGACACCACTCCACCCTACCCAAGGAAGCTCAACTGGCGTGGGTAACTGTGCCAGTCAAGCCCTACTGCAGACCGAAACGGTGTTACAAATGCCAGCACTATGGACACACTGTAAACAAGTGTGAGGCGCAGGAGGACACCTGCTCCATGTGTGGCAGCCCTGGACACCGCTACACGGTCTGCCCCAACAAAGAGAAAAAATGCGCTGCTTGTGGTGGCCCACACTCCTCCGCCGACCGGACCTGCCCCAAATGGAAGGAGGAATGCAGGGTAGCCAAGGCTCGTCTTGAGAAAAAACTGAGCTACAAAGAGGCCCTCCTTGCTGTACGCTCCCAAGAAAAGAAAAAAACCAGCAGAAAAGAAAAACCAAGAAAAGAAAACTCAAGAGAAGACGCCCACCACACAGAACCAAGAACACCACGTGGCCCGTGGAGCTGAAGCCCACGTGGTCAACCTCACCGTCTCTGACTTCTTCCACACCTATGAGGACTTAATACACGAGGAAGACGAACAACAAGACCCAAACACAAACGAATGGACACTCCAAGAGAGCAAGAAGAGGAGGAGAGTGAGAAGAAATTCGACATCAAGCTAAGAAGACCAAATATCTCCTCCACACAAGAAATAAAAAACACAATCAAGCCGACCAAGCACTGAACATCCATTGCCCAACCCAACACGCACCTGACGCTTGACCTGACGCTAGCTTGGCTTTGTCTTGTCGCCTCCCTGCCGCGTCCGGGCGAGTTGCTGCTGCTGCCTCCATCTTACAATCCCTCATGCAAGCGGTGTTTAGCCACTGCATCTGTTCTCTCCACCTAAAATTCACTTCAATCCTCCCTTTATTCTTCCCCCCTGTCACTAGCATTTTCGATTCGCTGTCCCTCGTGTGACTCTCTAACCCTCTCTCACCATGAACGGTTACGAGTTTGATAACGTGGCGCGGATACGTCCGGATACGCCGACCTGCCCCAAGAAACTAAACCTCCTAGTTTTTTTAAGCTAATGGGATCGTGGGGGTCACCAAGGTGGAACGTCTAAAGCTCCATGGTGACATCAAGATCACCTTCGTCGAGAAGGGCATGCCCGCACAGCTCGCGGAGATCCCAGATATCAACGGCATTCCTTTTAAAATGATTGCCTACATGTGGGACAACTTGAAGCTGGGTGTAATCTCCCACGCCGAAATTGCCCACATGGACAAAGCAGAGCTGAGTGAGCTCCTCAAGGGGCAGCAGCTTCAAGTCGTGAAGAAGCTGTCCGACACCACTGCCCTCATCGGACACCACTCCACCCTACCCAAGGAAGCTCAACTGGCGTGGGTAACTGTGCCAGTCAAGCCCTACTGCAGACCGAAACGGTGTTACAAATGCCAGCACTATGGACACACTGTAAACAAGTGTGAGGCGCAGGAGGACACCTGCTCCATGTGTAGCAGCCCTGGACACCGCTACACGGTCTGCCCCAACAAAGAGAAAAAATGCGCTGCTTGTGGTGGCCCACACTCCTCCGCCGACCGGACCTGCCCCAAATGGAAGGAGGAATGCAGGGTAGCCAAGGCTCGTCTTGAGAAAAAACTGAGCTACAAAGAGGCCCTCCTTGCTGTACGCTCCCAAGAAAAGAAAAAACCAGCAGTAAAGAAAAACCAAGAAAAGAAAACTCAACAGAAGCAGCCCACCACACAGAACCAAGAACACCACGTGGCCCGTGGTGCTGAAGCCCACGCGGCCAGTGGTGCTGAAGCCCACGTGGTCAACCTCTCCCTCTCTGAATTCTTCCACACCTATGAGGACTTAAAATACGAGGAAGACGAACAAGAAGACCCAAACACAAACGAATGGACAATTCAAGAGAGCAAGAAGAGAAGGAGAGAGAGAAGAAAATCGACATCAAGCTAAGAAGACCAAGACATCCCCTCCACACAAGAAACCAAAACACAATCAAGCCGACCAAGCACTGAACATCCATTGCCCAACCCAACACGCACCTGACGCCTGACCTGACGCTTGACCTGACGCTTGACCTGACGCTAGCCTGGCCTTGTCTTGTCGCCTCCCTGCCGCGTCCAGCCGGGTTGTTGCTGCTGCCCCCATCTTATAATCCCTCACGCAAGCGGTGTTTAGCCACTGCATCTGTTCTCTCCTCCTAAAATTCACTTCAATCCTCCCTTTATTCTTCTCCTGAACCTCCTTCCCCCCTGTCACTAGCATTTTTCGATTCGATTCGGCGAAGCCACACCAGGACCACCTGTAGTAGCAACCACAACAACATGACTGGACGAGGCAAAGGAGGCAAGGGACTTGGAAAGGGTGGCGCCAAGCGTCATCGTAAGGTGCTTCGTGACAACATCCAGGGTATCACCAAGCCCGCCATTCGTCGTCTAGCTCGGCGTGGAGGTGTTAAACGTATATCCGGCCTCATCTACGAGGAGACCCGCGGCGTCCTCAAGGTGTTTCTGGAGAACGTCATCCGTGACGCCGCCACCTACACCGAGCACGCAAAAAGGAAGACCGTCACCGCCATGGATGTGGTGTATGCCCTGAAACGGCAGGGCCGCACCCTTTATGGTTTTGGTGGTTAATCAACCTGATGGACGGGCGCACACCACCACCACCACCACGACAAACAAATATACGGACCTAATTTTAGGTCCACATTTAAATCGCTAAAGAGTTGGTTAGACACTGAGTAAATCGTTGAAAATATATCCAATAACATGATCCTCTCTAATTCTGGACTTGTGGTATGAGTATAGGTTGTGTGTGAACGTGTTGGAACCACTTCCTAATAATTGTCAGTCAGTCAGTCAGTCAACATTCACCTAACCTCCAGGTACCTCACCTAACTTCCTGTAGCGTCACCGAACCTCACGAAATGTAACCCAATGTAGTTTATAATCTATCCTAACATGACATAACATAACCACGCACTATATTACTTCGGTAAGAGTAATGAGTTTTAATACGCAAAGTTGCAGTTAGCATTCATTCATACATACATACATACATACATACATACATACATACATACATACATAACATGCTAGTGGCAGGGGGGGATTGAAGTGAATTTTAGGAGGATAGAATAGGTGCAGTGGCTAAACAGCGCTTGCGTGAGGGACTTTAAGCAGCAACTCGCCTGGATGCGGCAGGATAGAGTCAGGTCAAGCGTCCGGTGCATGTTGGGTTCCGCCATGGTTTCTCAGTGTTTGGTCGGCTTGATTGTGTGTGTTGTTTTCTTGTTTGGAGGAAATGTCTTGGTATTCTTCTTCTTAGCTTGAAGTTGATTTTCTTCTAACTCTTCTCCTCTTGTTGTTCGTCTTCCTCGTGTCTGCTATCATTCTGTAAAGACTCTATATATGTATGTAGGTATGAGTGAGTAACAGTTGCCGGTTACAGTGATACTTCATATTCGCTGGTGTTGTACTGTATGGCTTCGGTATTTCTTAATATACAAACGGCACCGTTAGGGGATTGAGGTATTTAAAAACCAGCCTACATTACTTATATATAGAAATAAATAATGTGGCTTGGACAATAATGACGACTACTCTCTCCTACCTTCCCCAAACAAGGGCTTTTCGAAAGTATACATTGGAAACAAATGACTTAGTACATCATACATTGGTGGTTTAACAAAAGCCCTCATTAGAGAAAGGTGAAGGAGCACACAGTGAACATACAGATTAATGTTTGCACGCGTAGATCATGTAAGGTGAGATGTTAAACACCAGACACGTAGTGTAGTAACTCCCTCACAGATGGCGTTATGAGGGGCCTGATGATGTAGCAGTTACCTTACAGATGGTGTTATGAGGAAATTCACATGATGATGCTGTAGCAAAACATTCACTACGTGGTGTCGTAGCATCTTGGGGACACCACGTGGTCGACATGACTCACTCATTCAAGTGGGTGAGGTGTGGTCCCAGGCCTCTCTATCGTGGAGTCTCAGGGGAAGTATAACCGGGTACCTGGGACCTCACTGTGTGAAGGTGGTTAGCTAGCTTGGGTAAGAC
>NW_024710696.1:0-9500 GCF_018991925.1 Homarus americanus | reverse complement strand
TGGTACTGGGGATACATTTCGTAGTACTGGGGATATATTTCGTATTACTGGGCATATATTTCGTGGTACTGGGGATATATTTCGTAGTACTGGGGATATATTTCGTAGTACTAGGGATATATTTCGTATTACTGGGGATATATTTCGTAGTACTGGGGATATATTTCGTAGTACTGGGGATATATTTCGTATTACTGGGGATATATTTCGTAACACTGGGGATATATTTCGTATTACTGGGCATATATTTCGTGGTACTGGGGATACATTTCGTAGTACTGGGGATATATTTCGTATTACTGGGCATATATTTCGTGGTACTGGGGATACATTTCGTAGTACTGGGGATACATTTCGTAGTACTGGGGGTATATTTCGTATTACTGGGCATATATTTCGTAGTACTGGGGATACATTTCGTATTACTGGGGATATATTTCGTACTCTAAGAATATATTTCGCATACTAAGAATATGTCCCCTGTACATAACACACAAAAGGAATAAAATAAAAAATAACTTAGAAATTATAAGGGAAACAATTAATACTTTACAACAGCAAGAATGTTGAGTGTGAGTCAACAACCATCTGAGACCATCTGGTGCAAACAACCAACATTAAACAAGTCAGAACCATCTTAGGATTAATGGCTCATTATAAATATGTAATTAAGGTGATTAATTAAGGTGATTAAGGCATCATTTAGTAATATAATTAACAAGGGAAGTGGTGATGTAAATTGTAAAGGTCATATAACAGTGGTTTGTGTTATGTATGTATGTATGTATGTATGTATGTATGTATGTATGTTATTGTTATGATAGGCATAATTTAGTAGGGTAGTGTATATTAGTGTGACAGTGTAGTGTGGCAGTGTAGTGTGACAGTGTAGTGTGGCAGTGTAGTGTGGCAGTGTAGTGTGACAGTGTGGTGTGGCAGTGTAGTGTGGCAGTGTAGTGTGACAGTGTGGTGTGGCAGTGTAGTGTGGCAGTGTAGTGTGGCAGTGTAGTGTGACAGTGTAGTGTGACAGTGTAGTGTGGCAGTGTAGTGTGGCAGTGTCGTGTGACAGTGTAGTGTGGCAGTGTAGTGTGGCAGTGTAGTGTGACAGTGTGGTGTGGCAGTGTAGTGTGGCAGTGTAGTGTGGCAGTGTAGTGTGACAGTGTAGTGTGACAGTGTAGTGTGAGTGTAGTGTCCTCTCTCTCTCTCTCTCTCTCTCTCTCTCTCTCTCTCACCCACCCTTCTCAACACCTACGATAACAGTTAACATTAGTGCTATCTTTTAACACAACTGAGAGACTTTTTACCAAGATATCCAAGACTGGGACAATATGTGGAAAATAATATAGGTATATACATTATTATATCCATTTAGGATTTATATACATATTGTTACGAGTTGGGGATTTAGAATATAGTTATACGTCTACCCAGATCCCAACAGGTAACAACAATAAAAAAAAAACAAAGACAATCGGACTATAAGGGTAGACAAAGGATGCGAGTTTTCATTGTATATAATAGAGTACCATAAATCCCTTAACAAAATATTCAGCTTATAAATTACCCTTAACCAAACTTAACCTAAACATTAACAGTATATACATATTAATAAACATAAAACAATCTCGAAGCAAGTGGACGTGGGGAAATTAATACAAGATAATAGTACTTAAGTGAGGAGCTGAGATGGCTGACGAGTAAGGCTGAGTATTGTAGAAGACGGTAGGTAGTCACTGCACGTAGGTTTAGAGGATGGGCAGTCACTGTGGTCACTTCCCAGAGCCAAGTCCTCTCCTCGGTGGAGCTGACAAAGAAGACTTTGAGGAGGTGACGCAACCCAGGATATGGAGAAGGGAAACCTCGGAGTGGTAACTAAGACGAGTCATACTCGTGTCTCGTCCCTAGATGGCGTTGCTCGTGGTGCTGGGTAGGTAGATCAGGACAATAGATGGCGTGCTTCGTAGTGCTGGGTGGAGGGGTTCGTAACACATATACATAAACAATAAATATGTATTAGAATTTGTATTAGATATTTATAATTTGTTCCAATTAGTATTGTATTTTTTTATGATTTAGTTATTATTTATTAACACAATTTATCTCTAGAGAAGTTATTATTTATTTATTTATTTATATAGATAATAATTCATTCAGTAAAGTTTTAATATAATTTCTCTTGTTGATAAGTTATTTTTTGTATTTCACAATGTTAATAACCAGAGACGTCAGGTTTATTTTATTTGTTTATTTTAGTTTTTGTTAATATGATTTTTATTTCAATTAAACCTCCGTATTTTTTATTTTATTTTTGTCAACAAATTGGGATTATTTTTTGGAATAGATTTTCATTACCTTGCCCCCTCCCCCCCCACTCCCTCTCCCCCCACCCATCCTTCACGTTATTATCCCCCTCTCTTTCCCCCCTCTCTTTCCTCCCTCTCTTTTTCTTACTCTCTCACCTTCTTCTTCTTAGTCTTCTTCCCTCTTCCTCTCCTCTCTTCTTCTCTTCTCTCCATCCACCTTCCTCTCCCACCTCTCCTTTACAATTCCACTTTCCTCCTCTCTCTTCTCCCTCTCACCCACCCTTCTCCTCCTCTTCCACCTCCCCACCACTCCCCGCCCCTCCCCTCCCCACCACTCCCCTCCCCACCACTCCCCGCCCCTCCCCACCCCTCCCCACCCCTCCCCACCCTCAACCCCCACACCTCAAAAGTTAAATCTTCCTCACCCAAACGACTGAGCGTCTGGTAATCTGGGAGTTATTCAGCTCGGGACGGTACAGGGTCGCCGCTACAGGTCTCATCAGTAATAAAAGTTGTTTATCTTTATTCCACAGGTAAATGGGATTAAGTTTTGGTACAGGAGGCAACAGATATGTGGATTAGTGTGAGTTGACTCACTGACTGACTGACTAACTGACTAACTGACTGGCTGGCTGGCTGACTAACTGACACCCTAAGAGGACTATTTTAAGCTACTCTCACTGATGCAGCTTTGGTTTAATTCTCAGCCAAGCTACTTGTAGAGAGAGAGAGAGAGAGAGAGAGAGAGAGAGAGAGAGAGAGAGAGAGAGAGAGAGTCCCCACTATTGGTCAGTTCATTCACCAATCAAATCACTTCGTAAATAATTTCAAACACTGACGCAACATCTCTGCTGGTCAGTTGATCCACTAATCAAAACACACAATAAATATGTATAGAGAAGCACCGGTTTCTCATTGGTAATTCACTTCTCAAACACTCCACGTCATGAATATACAATTACGATTCTCTGTCTCCTATTGGTCAAATCAATCAAGACAATAACACATGTTGAATAGAGATAAACACAGCCTCCGTCTCCCATTGGTCAATTTATTTACCAACCTTAGGAGTCGTGTTCCTATTGGTCAGTTTATTTAACCAAGAAAACACGTGATAAATATCCAAGCCCAGGGATCGAGTTCCTATTGGTCACTTTTTAACCAATAAAAACACAAAGTAAATACCCAACCACCTATATCGGTCTCCTATTGGTTAATTCATTTACCAAAGAAAACACGTCATACACCCAAACAGAGATATCCTTCTATTGGTCAGCTCATTAACCAATCCAAACAGTCGATAAGTAAACACCAGGGAAGTGAATTGGGTGGAGGGGCGTGGAAGGGCGTGGAGGGGCGTGGAGGGGCGTGGCAGGGCATGGAGAGGCGGGTGACTGTATCGGTGGCAACCCCTCACAGCACCTCATAGCACCTCACAGCGCCCCTCAGCACCTCACAGCACATCACAACACTACCCAGTACCTCACATCGCTCCTCAGCACCTGCATCACCTCACAGCACCTCATAGCACCTCACAGCGCCCCTCAGCACCTCACAGCACATCACAACACTACCCAGTACCTCACAGCACCTCACAGCACGTCCCAGCATCTCACAATCCCTCACAACACCTCCCAGCACCCCACAGCACCTCCCAGCACCTCCCCTGCCTTTTGTTACGGACAGGTGAATATTGTATGAATCAATTACCGGATCAAATACGCAGTAAGCTAGTGGAGGTTAGGTGAATGTACTCTACTGTACTCTGACTGCCAATTCCGAGTACCTGGAAATGTTGGTTTGTACTCTAGGTGTTATGGATGCTTGATGTTGTACTCTGGGTGTTATGGATGCTTGATGTTATACTCTGGGTGTTATGGATGCTTGATGTTGTACTCTGGGTGTTATGGATGCTTGATGTTGTACTCTGGGTGTTATGGATGCTTGATGTTGTACTCTGGGTGTTATGGATGCTTGATGTTGTACTCTGGGTGTTATGGATGCTTGATGTTATACTCTGGGTGTTTTGAGTGTCTGATGTTGTATTCTAGGTGTTGTGGATGATGTTGTACTCTGGGTGTTTTGAGTGCCTGATATTGTACTCTGGGTGTTTTGGATGTCGGTTGTAGCATCTTGTGGATGTTTTAATTGTACTCTGTGTGCTTTGAGTTCGTGATATTGTACACTAGGTGTTGTGAGTGCCTGATATTGTACTCTAGGTGTTGTGGATGCGTGTTGTAGCGTCCTGGAAATAATTTAATTGTACCCTGTGTGGTATGTGTGTGTGTGTGTGTGTGTGTGTGTGTGTGTGTGTGTGGTTACTGATGACTCATGATAGCAGAAGTTATACTGGAAACCTCCTTGTATTCCTCTTCCTCCTCCTCTTCCTCCTCCTCTTCCTCCTCCTCTTCCTCCTCCTCTTCCTCCTCCTCCTCCTCTTCCTCCTCCTCCTTCTCCTACTCCTCTTCCTATTCTTCCTCCTCCTCCTCCTCCTCCTCCTCTTCATTCTCTCCGCCTCCTCATCCTCTTCTTTCTCCTCCTCCCCTTTCCTTCCCTTCTTTCACCCTCCTCTTCCTCCCTCCTCCCACCTACTCCTCCTCCCTTCCCGTCTCCTCCACTATACATATACATACAGGGAGTCTCAGAAAAATATACACACTGCCTTATAATTTTTGTATTGATGTGTGACGTAACCAATAAGTGTGTATACATTTTTCTGAGACTCCCTGTATGTATATGTATACCTTTAACCTATTATGTATATTTTAGTTTATCTTCCTTATTTTCTTTGGATTATTATTGTTCTCACGTTCTTTCCTCTCTCTCTCTCTCTCTCTCTCTCTCTCTCTCTCTCTCTGTTCTCGTCTCTGTTATTGGGTCACCTCAATTGCATTCATCTCTCCTCCACTACTCGCTCCTCCATCTTCTTTTCTCTCATCTTCTTGTCATGAATTATCGCTTCTTTTATCGGTCAATATCTTGCTGGTGCCGTTTTGCTCTTCCAATTCCTAGTGTTCTCTTTACCCAGACCCTAATATATGTTCCCCTAACTCTGCCTGATCTGCCTCGAGGAAGTTAAAGTAGAGGCTGCCTTGTGTCCGCCATTGTTCTTAGATCACATACTCGGAGGCGTTGTTTCTGGTCGATCTGAACGAGAAGTTTGTTTACCTTTTTACTCGTTCAGGCTTCCTACACTGTTGATATTTTTCTTCTTCTCTCAGGATGTTTGTGAGGTTTTTCTTGTGATTTATTGGAGGTTTTAGGTGTAATAAGAAGGTTGGGGGCTATTGATGCATGGCAGTGATGATGAAATAAAAGGAATATTTGCTCGTTAGTCAGTGTATACATCGGCTTTATGATGGTGGAGTACAAGACTCAGGCCTCCAGGCATAACCTCAACATGTATAACGTCCATGTGAGGAAATTTAAAGGGACTTATACAGAATGATGCTATATATATATATATATATATATATATATATATATATATATATATATATATATATATATATATATATATATATATATATATATATATATATATATATATATATATATATATATATATATATATATATATACAATATATCTACAGTCCTTTACAATTTCTTATTTATACCTGATTTACCTGTGTATATTACAGGTATTAATCAACAGGTGCAAAGATCATGGACAGGTTCAGGCCAGAGAGGAACACTGAGATTTAAAACAACATTTTAACCTAACCTAACCTAACCTAACCTAACCTAACCTAAACTTACCTTACCCAACCCAATGAACTTGTAGGGGAAAAAATATCGTCTGGAAACTGAAGTTGAGAAGTAAAGTTGATATCATGAGGGTTGAGGTTGAGGGGTGAAGGGTGAGGAGGGGGAGGGGTGAGGGGTGCGGGGTGAGGGGTGAGGGGAGGGGAGGTACGTTTATCTACATTATATTTAAAGCTTAATACTATAATGTTGTTGTTTTCATTATAAGATCAAATGCTGTTTTTTCTCGTTAACTTGTATAAAAATGTTAAATCCTTTACGTTTTATGAGTTTATGAGTCTGATAACGTAACCTAACCTAACTTACTACCTACGTAGGTAGTAGGCAGCTATCAAACGAGAGGTACTACCGCCTGGGAAGATATTGGAAGCATAATGTGTTGTCTAATGGTAGACCCTGCTGCCATATGGCATCACGAAAATTGTGACCAAGTCCCAGGTTGCTGATCTGACTTTCTGTCTCATTTACACACAATTGCAGGGTCTCAATTGTTTCTCTTACCATTGACAACACAACATACATATATCGTTTCTCACTCTTGATTTTTTTTTAAATTTTGTATTTATGGTTTATCCTCCTCCTCCTCCTCCTCCTCCTCCTCCTCCTCCTCCTCCTCCTCCTCCTCCTCCTCCTCCTCCTCCTCCTCCTCCTCCTCCTCCTCCTCCTCCTCCCTCCTCCTCCTCCTCCTCCTCCTCCTCCTCCTCCTCCTCCCTCCTCCTCCTCCCTCCTCCTCCTCCTCCCTCCTCCTCCTCCTCCTCCTCCTCCTCCTCCTCCTCCTCCCCTCCCTCCTCCTCCTCCTCCCTCCTCCTCCTCCTCCTCCTCCTCCTCCTCCTCCTCCTCCCTCCTCCTCCTCCTCCCTCCCTCCTCCTCCTCCCCTCCCTCCCTCCTCCCTCCTGCTCCTCCCTCCTCCCTCCCTCCTCCTCCCTCCCTCCTCCTCCTCCTCCTCCTCCTCCTCCCTCCTCCTCCCTCCTCCTCCCTCCTCCTCCTCCTCCTACTCCTCCTCCTCCTCCTCCTCCCTCCTCCTCCCCTCCTCCTCCTCCTCCCTCCTCCTCCTCCTCCTCCTCCTCCTCCCTCCTCCTCCTCCCTCCTCCTCCCTCCTCCTCCCTCCTCCTCCCTCCCTCCCTCCTCCTCCTCCTCCTCCTCCTCCTCCTCCTCCTCCTCCCTCTCCACCTCCTCCTCCTCCTCCTCCTCCTCCCTCCTCCTCCCTCCCTCCCTCCTCCTCCTCCTCCTCCTCAATTTTCGCCCCCCAGAACCCGTAAAAAAAAAAAAATAACCAACCCTAACACTAACACCAATGGTAGGAGACTTATCTCACTTCTCAACGCATATGAAGATGTTCAAATTATAGGTAATAATGAACCAACACACATCTATGGCGGGGGTCTAGAAAAATGTATTGGCTTTAATCTATCATACACAACTCATAGCCCTGATGTTGTCACTGATCTTATGTCTGACCACAGCCCAATCCAAGCTAGTATACATGTGGCCAATGACACCCCCACTGGTGGTAAACTCAACAGACGTAGAATCACAGTCAAGCAAGAACATGAAAGTCAGTTCATAGACTTCATCCATGACTGGTACAAGGACTACAAGCCTGACAACTGCCAAAGTTTCCATGACGATCTGATAGATAGGACTTATGCATACTTCACCAACAATGCCTCCACCAATAAAAGGAGAAAACGTGGTCAGCATAATGGGAACAGGCAACAGCAGTGCTATAATGACCCTGAGCTGAAAAAACTCAGGGCTAGGGTCAGGAGGGTGGGTAAGGGTTACAGACAAATTAGAACACCTCAAATGTTACACTTGTATCAAGCTTCCCTTGCTGCTGTCAGGGAACGTGTAAACGAACTCAGACAAAATGCATGGGAGACATATGTCAACAGCCGGAACCAACACACATCCCTCAGCAAAGCCTGGAAAGACATAAACATAATCAGAGGTAAAAACAGAAGACACGTCTCCCATCCAAACCCTCTGCAAAAGTCGAATGAGCTAATAACAAAGTGGGCTCATGTGTCGAGCTATGACATGTTACCAGCTAGGACTCGGGGACTCCTTGATGCGAAGTCTGTAGAGAGAAGTAATCTTATTAGCTTTATGCTGGGCAAACAGCACGATGAGTGTGATGTTCCATATACTGAGTGGGAGCTTGACGCCGCCCTCGCCAGGGGTAGGTCTACTTCCCCTGGAGAGGACGGAGTCACCGACAACATCATTAGACTACTAAGGCGCGTGCCAGGCAATCCATTGTTGGTATTGTACAATATGAGTCATGCCGAGGGCCAACTACCTACATCATGGACCAGCAGTATTGTTGTACCAATACCGAAACCAGGACAGCCTGATGCCTTTCGTCCCATATCACTAACCAGCTGCCTGTGTAAAACCTTTGAGAGGATGGTTCTTGGCAGACTCTTATATAGAATCAGAGAACACACGTCTCCTAACATAAATGGCTTCACCCATGGTAAAGGTGTACATAATTGCATCACCACATTCCTAACTGTGCATGGTGATGAGAGGCACAGATACACCACATTTCTTGACCTAAAAGCTGCATTTGATATTGCCAATAGGCAACTGATATTGTACGAACTAGCCAAAATGGATATAGGAGGTAGGCTGTTACACTGGATAAGTGGTTACCTAACCAACAGAAGGGCTGCTGCAATGTTTCAGGGTTACAAAAGTGAAGTTAAAGATATGCAACTTGGTACCCCTCAAGGTGGAGTACTTAGCCCCACTTTGTTCAATGCTCTTATGAATGCATTTTTAAATTTAATACCAGACAACCCCAGCAATATCTCAATCAGCTATGCTGATGATATTCTTATACATACTAAAACTCATCGTGAAATGCAAACCACCTTGAACCATATATACGCAGCCTGTTAACACCTCGGTCTTATTATCGCCACTGACAAAACTAAGGTGTTCAACAAACAAGCTGGTAACCGCAAACGCGGCCCCGCCAAGTTCAAGATAGGTAACAACACTATTGACTATGTTTCTTCTTTTAAATATCTTATTGTTTTCGTCCCTTGTACCCTACCTGCCATTCAACAGCTAACCCGCCAATGTACTGACAGACTGAGACCTCTTAGAAGTGTAGCGGGGTACAGCCCGCACTATGGTGCTAATATTAGAATTGTTAAAACAATGTACCTAGGCTATATAAGATCTCTGATAGATTACCACGCACCAGCCCTGGTCATTCGTGACGGGAAACGCGTTGACAAGCTCGATAAAATGCAAAATAAAGCCCTCAGAATTTTCCTAGGATGTCCCATGAGCACTAAAGTACTTAATATGAGGAAAGAACTAGGCATACCCAGTGTTAATGATAGAATAATTGAAGTCAACCTCATGATAGCCCTGAGGCTTCTGCGTGGTGATCCTGATAACATTGTTTCCTTAA